>NC_056742.1:482303301-482510801 GCF_019279795.1 Protopterus annectens | reverse complement strand
AGATGGCCTGCTGACAAATGTCAGGTGGCTTGATACCAGTGTACTCACATCCCCTATTCTTCTCATTTCTCCATGGACATTAGCCTGGTGCACACCCAGGAACACCTGCACCTATGGACCCCAGTACTGACAAATGTGTCAGTGTGCATTACTGAGAATAACAGTGTCTGTGTGTTTGTAAACTTGTAGTTGAAACCCTGAGGGCCTTCTCACCCACTACACCCCCCTATTGCCATAGTTAGGAATGGCTGCTATTGTAATTGACATTAAATGTACCTTGTTACACTCTTCACCCTATGGGCTTCCTGAAGCTTGCAGTACCAGCATAACACTGTTGTACAAATGGGTAAACAGGCATGGGTTACCCTCTGAGTCCTGGCAAGTGTCTGTATGTGTGTGAGTGTGTATATTTGAGGCCACATTCCCCAAATACAATACACCTTGCTATAAATTATAAGGGATAGTGGTGTTGTTGACATTAGGAGAGCCATGACAAACCCTTACCCTACTATCCCTGTGGCATGTGCAATAAATGCATATCCCTATAGTAGCACTGATTAGATAGACAAGGGGTTGTATTGCAGTCTTGGTCAATGTGTGATTGTGGGTATGTCAGAACATTATCATGGGTTTCAGTGAGTAAAATATCCAATGTGGGGTGTGGATGCTGGGTATACAATCTTTACACCAAAGTACCCCCAGTACATGTCCCAAGGTCCACTGTATGAGGACCACTGTCACCATCAACTATACAGGGAACTGATTACACTATCCAGCCCAATGATGCATGTGCTGTGTGCAAATTCTCTGTAACAGAATGGCCTCACTGACAAGGTAGTTAGCACTGATAAACCCAGGTCTCTCAGATGTGTCTATGACTGTTATGCATTTGTCAATGTGTATATGACAGTATGTCATACTATGTATTGTTCATTAACACCCAGTACATCCCCCATTACCATATTGTACAAGGCCTGATGATATTCTTCACTTAACAAGAAACTCAGGACACACCTCATCCTAAAAGCTGTGTGGTGTGTGCAATAAAGACCAAACACATTAGTAGCAATAAGTTCCTAGGTAGGGGTTCTACTCTCTGATTTACCAAGTAAGTGTGTGTGTATGTGAAGTGATCTACTTCAGTTTGCAGAAAATACATGTCCCAGGAGGTCATTTGTCTGAGAACTGACTGGCAAACGCTAACATTTCAAAGGAATCATCTTGTGGAAATTCATTCCATCAAAACTAGTAGTAGATGTGTAAATGCCCTCTTCCCCACTGTACAGCTGTACAGGGATACTGGAGTTGGTATATATAGTTGGGTGTGGATGTTGTGGGCACAGCCACCCTCATTGGGGTTATTGTTGTGTGTATCCCCCCACTTAGTGTGTTGTAATACAGTACACTTTATGTTAACAGGTTAAGTAGTTGTTAATCACACTATGTGTGGTTCTACACCATCCCACACCCTCCAAAGTGGAGGGATTTGCCACCCACACCAGCACACCTATGTTTACCAACTCCAGGATTGCACTGCATTGGGGAAGAGGACATATACCCTGCCAGTACCATCGTCAATGACATTAAACTGGCAGACTGATTCTTTACTGATATGATGTTTTGCCTATTTTGTCTTGGTGGAATTACATAGGCCAAAATGAGTTTACTGCAAAATTAAGTACATCCATGTGTACACTATTCTCTGTGTGCATCAACACCAAAGCCTCTGTGTTTGTGTGTGTGTGTTATTGACAAACATTTGGTGTGTGCCACCCAGTACACTTACCATTGTCCGCTGTAGAAGAGCTGCTGACATCAGCCACCATGGACTCACCTGTATACACCCTTCAGATCAATCAGCCATGTGGCACATGCAGTAACTGTTATACAGACCTGTTACTTGTGTTCAGCTGTACCCAGGATATGACACAGTCAATGTGTCACCACAGTGCCATACCCCTTGTAGGAAACAACAGCAGACCAACATCCTGCTGACACATAGACACCTACAACACAAACTGAATACATTAAGGAGACCACAATCAGTCAGTGTTAATAACAGCTATAATGCATCATGGCAGGATAGCTACACATCCTGACATGTAAGCATTAAACATACCAGCTGAAAACATGTTACACAGCATTACATTGTTACACCTTAGTACATTCACCCTGTGCATCAGAACCATATTAGCCTGTCCCTGCATTGATGGTATGGATGATAGCGATGTGGCACAGGTATCATCATATGCACAGGGTGTGTTGTGTGTTTGCCAGAGACCTAGGCTGAGCCATTTGATTGGCATCACGTGTGTGTGTTAAGGGGTTTTTTTTTTAATTGGCTCTGCAGATGTGGTGGGTGTAGGTATGGAGGTGCCCTAGCTGTGTTGTTGATGTGTGTGTGTGTGTGTGTGTGTGTGTGTGTGTGTGTGTGTGTGTATGTGTGTGCACACAGTTCGGCTGTGTGGCTGCCCTATACAAGGGTTTGCTCAACAGCTGCAGACCGTACATGGCAGGGTGTAGAGTTCACTGTGTCCAGCCATGGACATGAGAACTTTGCCTGCCAGGGATTTCATGGGCACTACCAGGTAGAAGCCCAGATATGGTACTCTACCCAAATGTTGGCTGGATCCGCATCCCTTTGAGGACCAGCCAGGACCATGTGCACGTGGCCTGCTGTGTTGTGGTGTGGACAGCACCCCGCTGTAGTACTGATACTGCCACTACGGGAGTGGCTGTGACTTGTTGCACATCCACGTAGACCTTCACCTGTTGGTGTTGCTGACCTACGTCCATGTAGCTGTCACCCTACTCCCACCATATGCTCTAACACAGACACTGCACGGTCGAGGATTCCCACCTTCTCACCCAATCGTCTGTGCAGGACCTCTGCAAAATAACGGTGGGCACCTGCAAGATCATGGATGTTGTCAAGTGCAGCAGAATGAGTAGCCCTCTGGAGCCTCAGACTCTGTCTGGTGTAACGTTCCATACGTGTCTGTGCCTCCATGATGGACCAAAATATGCATCTGGTGACACCTGCTGTGGCACTTCTGCCAGGGGCATGATGGCCAGCAGCCCTCCTACAAGCACCCCTGTACATCTGCCTGTGTGGTACCTCGCCAGTCATCCTGCTATGACTGCTGTATACAGACACACTTGCCATAGTCACCACACTGTCCTCTCCCATGCCACCACCCACCAACTGTCCGTCATCTATAGCCAGTGATGATGGGGTATGTATAGGCATTGTGATTCTGTGTGGGGATGGGGTGGATAAAAGTGGGATGTCAACCAATGACAAAGCTTCAGCCCCAGACAACCCTGCCTGTGCCTCACCATATCTATCATCATTGTCAGAGACTGTATGGGCACTAACATCAGTTTGCCTGCAGGAGGGACCCTGACTCACCTCGCCACCTGTGAGGGGAAAACAAAAAAATGTAATTTAAGACCTGTATGTCATTGCTTACCTCTACAAACACACACACACACACACACACACACACACACACACACACACACACACACACACACACACACACACACACACACACACACACACTTACAGGTGAGGTGGCACAAAGATATTACACAGACCGCTCATTACCCATCAGTCAACATGCATGACATATGGCACTCAACAGCATGCACTGCAGCTATACTCAATCCTTGGTATCAACATTATACAGCTCTGTGATGCATGAGTTGTGTTAGTAGGTGATGCCCCTTCCCCCGGAACACGCTGCATCCATGTACACAGTATTGCTGTGCACCTGTTCAGCACTCTGGCATGTACTGTGCACCATACCTCATGAGTGTACACACCATTGCTGAATGTGTATATTTGTGGCAGTTATGTTTGCTCTGTTGCTCACAGCCCCTATGTGTTTGTGTGACACATACCTGGGATGATATGAGGACAGATGTCAATAGTGAATGCCTGACCTCTGATTTGCAGATCTCATCATCAGCAGTACACGTATGAGCCATGAAATCCAACTTCGCTGACAACCTTCAAAGCTTACTGTGGCTATGAGGAGGGTACACACCCTTGTTGACATGCCAGCCTCTTCCATGATATGCAATTGGGCCACAATACTGCATATGTTAACATTACACACACCTGATATGTGACATATGACCTGTGCAATCAAATGCAGTATCAAACAAATGTGTTAGTTGTGCATATGCTGATTGAGATGCATACAATATGTGGGTTGCATAAGTGTGCACACCCTTAATGCGATGGTTTGTTGCAGCACCTGTTAAGTGAACTACAGCAGTCACTATTCCTGGAAGGGGTATACTAGCATGGCCCATGTTCACTTGCCATTATTTGGTCACTCAGCCCTACAAATGTCCCCCATCTCTGCCAGATTGCAAGGTCATCTCATGTGCACAGCCCTTGGAGGTCACACAGTGCCTTCACTATTGCTGTGGAGTCAGGGTTATGTCTGGCACAATTCATGACCTTGACTGTGTTCAGATACAGCCATTCTTAGTGAGCTTTGGATGTATGCTTCAGTTCACAGTTGTGTTTCAGGATGACACCCTTCCCCATCCTCAACCTTATTGCAGATGCTTGACAACTATGAGCCACTCATGAGTGTCATTTTGCAGTGTTCCAAATTCAGAACACCTTGTCTACCAGCCTAGTTCCTGCTAATGAACAGCAAATCTAAAGGTGTACACTGGCACCAGGAAGGTACAGATGGGGATGGTGGGCCTGAGGTGGAGTGAGGTGTTGCTTGTGCAGCACATGTATCTTTATTAAAACTGTCTGTAGATTTCAGCCTTGGTCTCAGTACATTACACATTGAAACACATGCCTTTGGGCAACTTGATGTTATGCATATGCTACCTGTAGAGAGCCCTGGATGATGTTTCCTGCGGAACAACTCTTCTATCTGATTACCCTAACCCATAGGCCACACTTATTCAGATTCCAGGCAATTGTTGACACAGGTACTGCACAGGCAGTACTTGCTAGACATTCCTGCAAGTCTCTCAGTGTTGCTGCATGTTTCTGGGCAGCCTCAGTGACCAGTTTGCAACATGTGTTTCATCTGTCTTGGATGGGCATCTGTTTATTTTCTACATTAATGTCGCCCCATACTTCATAGTCACATACATGACTGTCTGCACTGTTTGCCATGGTATATGCAATGGTGAGGTAAGGCTACTTCTCCCACTCCTGAGTGCTACCTTTCGGATATGGGATCCATTCCATGGTTTGTAAAATGTGTGCAAGCCACGGCTGTTTCTGTTGCAGATGAGTGGGCAAATGTCATGGACATACTTCTTGGACAGCAGACCATTACTTGGTGTGACATTGAGGCCCTGTACTTGGTTGAAGGTGTGTACTCAAGAAGAGTGAATGCTGTCAGTACCTCAGAAGCTGCTTCCACAATATGTTATTTGGAGTGTGTGCACACATATGCTTCCAGTGTTTGTTAAGCTATGTATTCCCCATATTTGCTGTCCTAACACAGGATTCCATATTACACATTCATTGCTCATGTTAGGATCACATTACAGGTTGTAAAAGGTGTGGAATGTGGTATTGTGATATGCTGTTTTGTAGATCTGTAACAATTCCCATTGTAATAGTGGTGTATACACTGTTGTAGCCACTGTATAAGGGTAATGTTTCAGACATGTCCCTACTGTAGACCATTTGTCCCACCATTATGTTCATCTCTGTCCACACATCTTGCACTAACAGGTTGTTAGGTATACTGCAGGACTCTTACATACCCTTCAGACATGCCACCATGGTGACCACTGTGATGCAGTGCAGTTAACAGCAACAATAAGTGAACATGTACAGCATGTATTATGGGTAGGTGTGTTAAATGTGTGCATGGCAAATACCATGGCCATAACATGGCCAGTGTATTGGCAAAGCTGAACAAAACAACTCCATACTCACAAGCTACAGGCTATTGCCCCAGTTGTATACCAGAGGGACCTACATAGTTGTGTGAGAGATGTAATGTCAGTAGCCACACCTGTGGCATTGGTACAGGGTGGGAGAAGCATTTCAGTGCATCAACAGTACAAACCCACAATACTCGAGATTATGCACATCTGTTCATTACTACACTGCAGTTACAGACCATGTTATCTGACATATGCATGAAGATACTTTACAGATGAAGATGGATAAGCAACTGTGGTCTACTAATGTGCCCTGGGGCCTTACCTGCATGCTCCTCGTCCATTGTGTGGGTAGCACCCACCTCCACAATGCTATCTTCAGATTCCTAGCTTGGCTGGTGGGCGGGTGCCCCAAGGCTGGAGAGGAGCTCCTCAGCATGTGTCAGTGGTGGCTGGATGGCATGACCCCACCTGCGTCTAGCTGGTCCTCCTAACTCCAGCAGCATGTTGACGGGCACGATGGATGAGATCAGTGCAATGATATCGCACCTGCTCATTTTTTTTTTAATTTTATTTTATTTTACATTTGTTAACTGGGAAAGTCTGACTGGACACATATCCATTTTCAGCGGAGGCCTGGGGAGAAAATCTCCAATAGCATGTCATAAAGAAATTACACAAGAATATCATACAGAGATATAGGTTCCATAGAAATATAAGTTATGTATAGATTAACAATTCCTTTAGTAAAGTCAGCATACATCATTCTAGTAGTAGGGTTTATATAGAATATAAAATATAAACAAGAAAAAAAATTTTTTGTCTTTCTAAATTATAATTACTTTCAATATTTTGTTACAGAAATAACCAGTGATTATTAAGCTTTACAGTGAAAGGAATGAGGGGACCTTTAGTAGAATTCTTGAACATGGTATTGGTGCAAATTAACCTGGGGAGTAGCATGAACAAAGCCAATTGTTTGAGAAGTGGGTTCTCAGGAGTTTCTTAAATTGAATAGTGGAGATAGTAGAGGTTATTTGGCTAGGTAGTGAGTTCCAGATTTTGGCAATAGTGCAGGCAAAGAGAGATTTGCCAGTATCATTTTTGTGTCTGATAATGCTTATTAGGTTCTGAGAACTAGATCGTAAGGCTTTAGTAGGGATGTGGGGGTTAATTATATTTTGAAGTGCAGCGTTTTTTTTCTGGAAGGTAGAAGAGATTATGCGCTATTGTGAGTTGATTAAACAGAAGAAGTTGAGGTAGCTTGAGCCAATTGAGTTGGTTAAGGGTGAGACAGTGGTGGGATTTGTATGAGGTTTCACTAGCAAACTTGGCTATTTTGTTATAACAAGATTCCATTTTATTTAGATCACTCTGGCGGAGATTAGTAAGGATGGGAGAGGCATAGAGAAGGATGGATAAGAGAGGAGTTCTTGCAATAGTAGCTTTGGTTTGTTTAGTTATAAAGTGTTTGTTCGTATAGAGAAGTCCAAGTTTTTTATTAACTTTCTTAATGGTTTGTGCTATATGGATGTCAAATTTGAGGTTATTATCTATTTCTACACCTAAGAGTTTAGTGTGTGTGCAGTTGGAGTGATTTGAATGTTATCTTTGGAGTGAATGATGAAAGTGTTGTTGAGGGGGGAAGCATGACCTGGGCTGAAAATAATTAATTTAGTTTTTTTGGGGTTAAGAATAAGTTTGATATTTGTGAACCATGTTTCAGCTAGACTAAAAATGTTTTGGGTGAGGATTTGCAGTCCCTTTAAGGTGGGGGCGACACTTATAAGGGTGGTGTCATCTGCATATTATACTACTGATGCTGTGAGTGAGGAGGAATTGATTTGGTTGGTGAATAGTGAGAACAATAGTGGGCCAAGGATGGATCCTTGAGGGGCACCTATGGATACTGGTAGCAGGGGGTGGGCAGCTGGTCATGCCATAGGACTGCTTGCTGTCAACTAGATAAGTAGCTAGTAAACCATGATATAGTGGAGGGGCTGAGGCTTAGGGTAGATAAAGTTTGGAGAAGAATGTTATGGTCTACCATGTCAAAGGCTTTAGATAAATCTAAGAAAATGGAAGATACAAATAGTCCCTTGTTTCTATTGTGGTTAACTATATCTGTAAATGATAGTAATGCTGTGGTGGTGCTGTGGGATGGTCTAAAGCCATGCTGAGTTATGGAGATTAAGTTGTTTTGTAAGAGGTACCGAAGTAATTGGGAATGTGAAACTCTCTCTAATATCTTGGATATAGGTGAGAGTATTGCGATTGGGCAGTAGTTGGTGAGTTCTAAGGAGTTGCCCCCTTTGTGCAGTGGAATAATGTGTGATGTTTTCCACAGGGTGGGGACTTTGAATTCTGCAAGTGACCTGTTTATGAGAATGGACGCAGGATAGGCTATGGCATCTGCTGCTATCTGAAGGAATTCAGCTGGTAGGGTGTCAGCAGCTAGTGTGGTTAGTTTGAGTTTCTTAAGGAACTTTGAAATAATTTTAGTGGGTACAGGGTGTAGGGAAAGGTTGGTGGTATTGTTCTGAGTAGTAGGGTGGGTTTTGCTATCACCTGGTATAGGGCTGCTAGTGGTATTGAGGGCATTGGTAAGGGTTTGGACTGTTTCGGTAAAGAACTTGTTAAATTGTGTGGGAATGTTGTCATGGTTGTTTAGTAGTACTGGGGTTGGGGTGGTGGCTTTACCTGGGTAGATTATGCCATTTATTGTAGCCCAAAATTTCTTAGGGTTGTTGGCATATTTTTCCTGCATGTTTTTGTAGTAGTGACTTTTGTCTAGTTTGATTTGTTTTTTGGCTTTGTTTCACAGTTCTTGGTAGGTTTGCCTCAGATTACTGGTTTTGTTCTTTTGATATTGACTCCAGGCCAGATCCCTCTATTTCATTGTAGTCTTAGTATCTTTAGTTAGCCATGGAGCTTAGTTAGCTTTTAGTCTTATAGTTCTGGAGGGGGCATGACAGTTTAGGATTTGCTGGAAAGTGGAGTTAAAGTACTGTACGGCATCATCTAGAGATAGTAGTTTTAGGAGTGTCCAATTACAGCTTTGTAGTGAATTGATGAAGTCAGTTGTTTTAAAGGTCTTTTTGTTATGTATTACTCTGAGGTTGGGTTGGCTTATATAATGGGGGTCTGTTCCGAATTAGATAGGTTGGTTGATGATCACTTAGACTGTCAGGTAGACAGCCAGAGTGCCATGCTAGAGTGGGGTCAGATAACAGAATCCAGTCTAAGATGGATTCGCATTTTGAGGTTTTGTCTGTTCTGGTTGCGTGGATATAATTTGGGTAAACCTATGGAGGTTAATGTAGGTAGTTGGAGTGTGGCTAGAGCAGTTCAGCCAGTCAATATTAAAGTCACCTAATAGTACAATTTCTTGTGGCATGGAGTTTGAGATCCAGCTTAGCAGGTTTTCCATTATAGTAGTGTTATCACCTGGTGGAATGTAGCCACCTGCAATAATGATATGTTTGTTTGAGTTTAGTTTTAATTTGGCAAGGATTAGTTCAACATCTTTGATTTCTTGGGTGTTATAATCAATTTGTTCAATGAGGAGATGATTTTGGAACAATATCGCTACGCCACCTCCCTTTTTCTCTACTCTATATCTGCATATTATGTTATAGCCAGGGGCTATAATCTCATTATTATGGTGTTCTGGTTTAAGCCATGTTTCAGTTAGCACTGCTATTTCTGGTTTATATGCAGCTAGAAGGACATGAAGGTCCTGGATTTTGTTAAGTATACTTCTTGCATTTATGTTAATGAAGAGGAGAGAGGGGTAGGTCTATAGTATAGAGGGTTTGGCTGATTAGAGTCTGTGTAGGGTGTTGTGGTGGGCCCTGGATTAGGGTGAATGTCACCACAGCGAATGAGTTTGTGGAGTAGGTGAAGATACAGTTTAGTTTGTGTAGTAATTTAGTATGTCATGGTGAGGAGGGAGGGTTAGTTCTGACTGACAGTTTATAGTGGGAGTAAGAGACTGATCTAGAGTAGGTGAGGTCTAGTGGTGTGATAGGGAAGTTACAAAGTTTCAGAGGAGTGGATAGAGGTTCAGTTTGCCATTGTGGGGGGTACTGATATGTAGTTGAGTGTGGTAAGAGGGGAGGTAGGAGAGCAGGAGAAAGGTGATGATAGTACATAGGTAGAGTAGTGCTTTTATTAAGTGGGACTGTTGTTTATAGTTTATCATGTCTGGTGAAGAAGTGTTTAAGGGTAGTAACTTAAAGTAAATGGGTTTGATATACTAATAATGAGTGACAGTAAGGGTGTGGTGAAGGGTGTTGGTTTGTAAGTGATATGTGTGGTGTGAAACTCTAATTGGGTGGGAGGGAACTGATAGAGGGTGTGGCGTATAAGTATAAATGTAATTGATATGGGGTGGGTGAGAATGGGGGTAGGGTAGAGGAGCGGAGTGAGCATAGCGAATGGGGTGGGGCAGAGCCAGTAGTCCAAGACACTGGAGAGTTTGGGAGACTATCAGTGTTATGTGAAAGAAAGCCTATTACTGCAATATGTATCCTATATGGGTGGAAGGTAGGTATGTGGCAGTTAAGTAACCTTAGACTAAATTCAAACAAAATAGTCAGTATATCAGAGATGTGTTGTATAATTCAGGGAGCTGGAATGTGGGTAGGATGGGTAGGAAGAGGCAAAGGTGCACTCTAGATTATAGAGGAAAAGGAGTGCAGTATAACTAAGAAGGCAACAGATATATGGGGGGGGGGGTGATGCCTGCCACTAATCTGTGATGCAGCATTTGACCACACTAAAGTCAGCCAGCTGTCGTTAAGGGAGTACACTATGTAAAGTACACTAAACCAAGAAAGTTAACATACATTCACTACTTTCAGGCTATGGTTCTCTCAAACTTCTTTGCTGGGTCCACAGTATTTTCTGGGTGATTCTTCTTAACGGATGTAGGTATTTGATGGGAGGGGGAGCCCTTAAATAATGGCTACGAATGGTCTGGAGGAGGGAAAGAGAATGTTAGTACTCAGGGTGTTTGCATACAGGCTAGGACAGGCTTTTTGTTCAAAATTTGCTTTCTTTTTCTTTTTGTTTTTGCACTACTACCATAGGTATACAAGGGTCTAGCACAGCAAGTTGGTCATTCAGGTGTTATATTTAAGCAGCTTTACCTTATAAACAGCAAAAAAAAGTTCAGGTGGTGTTCACTTATCTTACTTAAACAGTGCAGTCATCAAACAGCAAGACCAGTTTAGAAACTGCAAGGTCCCAAACATGTAGAAATATCCATGAAACAGTAAGCCAAGTGGAGCTATGGTATATGAGAGTACATTTAAATGTCTCAGTACAATAAGAGGAGGCTGGATATGTCTCCAACTCCGTTTACAAATGCAGGTCAAGCAGAATCTTAATTTGCGGTTATTTAGACCAGTAACCCAAGCCATAACTGCAGTTATGCAGGCTGACATCGTTTACCCTGTGGATGAACTCATTCCACAGGGTGGTCCTCTCCTGCAGATGATGGGCCGTGCATACAAAGAGGGTTCTGTGATGTAGGACAATGAAGTTTATGATAATATTATTCTCCTGGGGAGTATACACAGGGAGACATTCATGGGATATGGTACCTGGAAGACATAAACAGGAAAAAAAGGTCAGAGGACCTCATAGTGCAAGGATTTAATAGTTGTTAATTGACATCTCCCCCCCCACCATATCTGCAACAATAATCTGAACACACAAATCAATGGGTATGTTTACACCAAACCTACTGCTGGGACATATATCCTATTGTTCAACAAATATTGAAAAGTGTTTCTATTCATGTTCAATGTTGCAACACTATCATTGGTGCTATCAATGTAACCTGCATGCCATTGTAATGGCCACTGTGGTTCCATATATGCATGTGTTCTTTTTGCTATGCAACTGTTCCAAATCTGGTGTTTTGGGTTAATGGGAATATCTATGCATGCTGTTATAACTAATCCTGGATTGTGTTGACTATTACTAACCCACATATGTTCTAAAACTGCAACACAATATCATGTTTGGGAAGGCCGTTCCCAGCAGACTCATCTCTCTCACCTCATCTGGCCATGGCACCGAACCCCAGCACATCTGGGACCCACCCCAGGACCTCCTCATCTGCTGGTCCTGCACTACCTTCAAGTGGAACCACCTCAGGGGATGGGGCTCGTCCCCCGTGGGAGCAGGCACAGACAGGATCCTGTCACCTGAAGTCAGGTCCAGGGTCTGGTGCATAGAGAGTTCCACAGAGAATTGGGAGATCTGCTACAACAGCTTGAGGACCTTGTGGCACAATTAGAGGGTCAGCCTGCCCCTACTGCTCAGCTCCTGCACAGCCACCTTCAGGGCCATGAAAATGCAGTGGTGACTGCCCATGGGTGGGGACCTCAGTCTCACTGTTTCCATTCGGGGGCTCATGGGCTTCCAATTTCCAAACACCCTTCCCCATCCAAGGTGTTTACCCCCCTAGTTGTGTCATATACCACCCCTGTATGCTGTCTTGTCTGTCTTCTGACCCAACCTACCTCCCCAAATATACCTACTATCCTTTCCCAACATCCCACTCTCACCTTAACAAAAAATGGGCACTCTGTTCTCAAAAAGAATTTCATACCATACATAACTGTCCATTTTGCGCCCAATATCAATGGGTATGTTTACACCAAACCTACTGTTGGGACATATATCCTATTGTTCAACAAATATTGAAATGTGTTTCTATTCATGTTCAATGTTGCAACACTATCATTGGTGCTATCAATGTAACCTGCATGCCATTGTAATGGCCACTGTGGTTCCATATATGCATGTGTTCTTTTTGCTATGCAACTGTTCCAAATCTGGTGTTTTGGGTTAATGGGAATATCTATGCCTGCTGTTATAACTAATCCTGGATTGTGTTGACTATTACTAACCCACGTATGTTCTAAAACTGCAACACAATATCATATTTGGGAAGGCCGTTCCCAGCAGACTCATCTCTCTCACCTCATCTGGCCATGTCTGTCTTGTCTATCTTCTGACCCAACCTACCTCCCCAAATATACCTACTATCCTTTCCCAACATCCCACTCTTACCTTAACAAAAAATGGGCACTCTGTTCCCAAAAAGAATTTCATACCATACATAACTGTCCATTTTGCACCCGCTTACAACTGCTTAAAAGTGCCTTAATCACTCTGTATCCAACAGCCCTTGTTCTGGCCAGCAAAAAAAAATATCAGCCCTTGCAAGTGTCTAGCCCACAAGGACCCTGCACACCATAGCCACAGCAATTTACCACTAAGCTATCTGAGCTGCAGATATGTGTGATGTTTTCTCAAACATATCATGCAGCACAGTCATTCAACAGAAGGGAAAATATATTTATGTATATATATATATATATATATATATATATATATATATATATATATATAGATATATATATATAGAGAGAGAGAGAGAGAGTGCATTCAGACATTGGATCCACATTCTAAACCTCCTTTCCCCACAGTTGAACTGTTCTGCCTTGTTACAACAACACAGCCTAACATTAGGGGGGATATATAGGGACAGATCGTAGTTATGCCTATTACAAACCTATGAAGCTTGTGCATGATATATTTCACATTACCATGACTGTTCTGAAGGTGGTGGGGTCTGAAACTCATGTGTCTATCATGACTTCATTACTTCCACCTTCAGCTATTGCCAGACTAATAGAGATGTTTGGAGGAACAGAACAAACCCTATGATGGCTTATATCTTGACATTCTGTGCAGATCTGCACAGTTTACAGATTTGGCCCACTGCCCACAAGGCCAGATGCTATGTTCATAGCAGTTGTTCAGCAGGACATCATTACAGCAAGTCTTGATGGCACATATAAATCTTTCGACATCATCTATCCCATTATTACAGACCAAGTACTACATTCAATTACATGCTATGTTTCACATACCTGTTTTATTATTGTGCTCTCTTCTGTGTACCAGTTGGATGTCTTCCTTGTTTGTTTTTTTTTTGTAGTATTTTTGTTTTTTAGTATTATTTTTGTTTTTGCTTTTTTATTGCTCTCTCTCTCTCTCTCTCCACTACAAGAATCATTGCAGCATGGCTTTTGTAGGTGATGCTCATGATCAGGTGATGGCCTCTGCACCAATTGATGTTTCCCACTTGCTAATTGCATGCAGCCAGCTGTGTAGTACTTCCAATAGCCAATGTCATAGCAACCCACTACTATAAATGACTACATCATGTGGGAGTTGTCCCTTTTCCTTTCCTGTATGTATGGAAGACATCCTTCCTGTGTTTGTGGGCAGTGGTGTTACAGACAGCATGTAGCAATACCTTTTACAACAATACTTGCAGACACAGGCTAACTACATGTTTGTATAAGGTTCCAGACCTAGGGACACTGTGTGAGTATTGATGTTATATGCATTGAATACTGCTAGATTTACAGGGTTTGTGTATACATGCTAGTTTTGCATGGAATGTAGTCTGTCTGCATAGCTCTCAACTGTGGGCCTATCCACATGATGGCCAGAGGATTGGCTGTTATGTTTTGTCTGTTCACCACACAGGTCTTGTCCCTAACATATCAATGCCATTCTCTCCGTTGATTGCTATCAATACACGGCAACATCCATTTGTGTTTCTGACTTCATATTCCTGAGTAAGGGTATGGTGCAACCAATGCTGTAACACCAGCAACTTTCACAGTGTATAACAGCAATATTTCAAATATGGCCCTGTGTTTCAGCCTCTGTCTTCCACCTATAAACCAGGCTTTGTCCAGATGTCATGTAGTAAGCGGTTGTTAGGTAAAAGCCTATCATTATTTAGTGCTGGCATTCCTGCTATCATTCCAGTGATGTTATGGACTCCCACACAAATTGTGGAGTAGGGTCCATATATATGAGGGCTACAGCTGGACAAAACATGTGTGACCCTGTACAGTCCGGTGGTCAGTGTATGGAGAACACTGTTATATGCCCTTGTAAGACATTTTATGGGGGAGGGGTATTAAATGTTTTTAACCTAGGTAGTTACAACATGTGAGGGATATCAGTAATAAGAAACATTAAGGTATATGGCTGTACATTTTCATACGTTTCACCATGGGAACAGTGGTGGGCTAGAGCTTACTGTCTTACACACAGTTCTGTTTGTCAGTGTGATAGTGATGTTTTAAGTTAAGCATTGTTATGTAACAGATACATTTACATTGTGGCAACTAATATTTTTCCCCTAGGGGTTGAGTACAGAGTGTAATTGGAGGCTGCTGAACTACTTCTGTCATTAAGTGTTGATTGATTCTTTTCTTCAAGGCAAGTGTGTTTTCTACTGTTGTACAACCTGAAGGCTTTAGCCTAGACAGCAAAGTATGTTATGTTTTGCAGATTACTGTATTACTGTATCATATGTTTTGTTTGAGAGTTACATTAATCAGTTATGTATTTCAAACACCTAACTGCTATAAGAAATGGCATAAACAACTGAAATAGTACACAAATAAACACTGCTATGTATGCACACTTGTTTGTGGTGTCCTGTCATTTGCATTGTGTGTGGGTATATGTTTCAAGCAATAATTCTCATTTGTAGGAAACATCAGACACTGGCAATTTGAAAAGGTGGAAACTGTAGGAATAATGGCTGTTTGATATGCTGTGCACCCTCTATATATACTCTTTTTACATATATCTATAAGTATTTATATATTTATATGTGCATGTATGTGTATATACATATATATATATATATATATATATATATATACATATATATATATATATATATATATATATATATATATATATATATGTATATTTATGTATATATGTGTGTGTGTATATGTATCATTGGAATGTTTAGTGCTTCCACAGTGTTAGACAAATCATCCAGACATCTCACAGCTGAGATGGCTTACTGTTAATTTGTTGTGGCTATGTTGTGCAGGGTCCTGGGTTCAAGACTTGCAAGTGCTGGTTATTGTGTTGCAAGGCAGATCAGTTCAGCTGTGGAGGAAGGGATAATGGCAATAATTACAAGAGACCCTATTTTGGGCCCCTTCACCCTCATTAACAGTGCCTTTGGTCAGATGTTTTGCAGTGAGAGGTTCAGAGTGTGGATCCAATGTGTGAATGCAATACACAAACACACACACACACACACACACACACATATATATATATATATATATATATATATATATATATATATAGAGAGAGAGAGAGACATATATATATATATATATATATATATATATATATATATATATATATACATGGGTCTACCTGACAATGTCGAAAGCTGAGAATGCTGACAATGAGAAGACCGACACCAGAAGATCGAAAACTGAGATGACCGACGGATGAAAACCCCGACGCTGAGAACACCGACATGTGAAAAGGCTGTGTAAATATGCGGTAGTGATGGACGTTAGGGTGCGAGTAAGGTAAGTGTGCGATATTGACGGAGTCTAGGGATAGGGGTGGGTTAAGAGAGTTAGGGTTAGGGCGCGGGTTAGGTAAGTGTGCGATAGTGACAGTCTTTGGGATAGGGGCGGGTTAAGTGAGTTAGGGTTTGGGCGCGGGTTAGGTGAGTGTGCGATAGTGACAGTCTTTGGGTTAGGGGCAGGTTAAGTGAGTTAGAGTTAGGGCGCAGGTTAGGTGAGTGTGCGATAGTGACAGTCTTTGGGTTAGGGGCGGGTTAAGTGAGTTAGGGTTAGGGTGCGGGTAGGGTAAGTGTGCGGTAGTGTCGGACCTTAGGGTTAGGGTTTGGGTTACGGTTAGTGCATGTATAGTTGTGTGTAATGTGTAGTTTATGTTTTGTGTGTCTGTGTTTTGGGTGTCGGTGTTATGGTGTTCGATTTTGTGAGTTGTCGGTTTTGTGCATTTTCGGTGTTTTGGTGTCGGTGTTTTGGGTGTCGGCTTTGTCGCGTGTCGGTGTTGTAAAAGGGATCTATATATATATATATATAGACATATGTTTTATATATATATATATATATAGTATATATATATATATATATATATATATATATACATGTATGTCTATATATATATATATATATATATATATATATATATATATGTATATATAAAATACATACATCTACATATATTAATACATTTTCCCTGCTGTTGAATGACTGTGCTGCATGATATGTTTGAGAAAACATCACACTTATGTACAGCTCAAATGGCTTATTGGTAAATCACTATGATGTGCAGGGTCCTGGGTTCGAGACTTGCAAGGGGTGATTATTTTGGTGCTGGCAGAACAAAGGCTGTTGGATACAAGAGTGATTAAGGCACTTTTAAGCAGTTGTAAGTGGGATTGCGTGGTGGTAAGCAATGTTAACTTCTGGTTAAATAAGCTTACCGACAGTTAGCCTGACAGTGCTTAGTCTGTGTAGCCATTGCTTGCCGTCACGCAAACAGGCTTAAGCCCGCTTACTACTGCATAAAAGTGCTTACTCCCGCTTACCGCCGTGATAATTTCTTTAAAAGAAAAGAAAAAAGGGGTGATAGGAAAGTAGTGAAAAAGGGGACACGCAGAGGGAAAAACAATAGGGAAAGTAGCTAGGGATGTGCAGAACGGGTGTAGGGAAGGTCCATAGCTGTCCATTTCTTCTACAGCAACAGCTGTGCATATATACTGAATTTGGAGGTAGATTTGGACACTCAAATCCCTGAGAGAGGGGTGAGGACAGTGATAATGTATTGTGAAGCCAATTAGACCAGATTACATGTGTCCAGCAGACACGTGTGCAAAATAGACAGCTATGTATGGGTCGAAATTTTTTTTTTGGGAACAGATTGCCCTTTTTTTTAAGGTGAGAGTAGGATGTTGGGGAAAGATAGTAGGTATATTTGGGGAGGTAGGTTGGGTAGGAAGACAGACAAGACATACAAGACAGCAAACAGGGGTGGTATATAACACGTGGGGGGTAAACACCTTGGATTGGCAGGGGTGTTTGGAAATCGGAAGCCCATGAGCCCACAAATGGAAACAGGGGGACTGAGGTCCCCACCCATGGGCAGTCACCACTGCACTTTCACAGCCCTGAAGGTGGCTGTGCTGGGGGCTGAGCAGGAGGGGCAGGTTGACCCTCTAAATCCATCACGTGCCCCTCAAGCTGGCATAGCAGATCTCCAAACTCCCTTCGGAGCTCACTTCACCAATCCCCAGGTCTGACTTTGGTGACCGGATCCTGCCCACACCCACTCCCGGGGGGACGAGCCCCATCCCCACGAGGTGGTTCCACCAAAGGTGGTACAGGACCAGCATACGAGGAGGTCCTGGGGTGGGTCCCAGACATGCTGGGGCCCGAGGCCATGGCCAGATGAGGTGGGAGAGGTAGGTCCGCTGGGACCGGCCTTCCCAAACGTGCTATGGTGTTGCAGTTTTAAAACATATGTGGGTTAGTAATAATAGTCAGCAGAATCCAGGATTAGTTATAAAAGCATGCATATATATTCCTATTAACCCAAAACACCAAATTTGGAACAGTGGCATAACAAACAGAACATATGCATATATGGAACCACAGTGGCCATTACAATGGCATGCAGGTTACATTGATAGCAACAGCTTACCAATGATAGTATTTCAACGTGGAACATTAATAGAAACACATTTCAATATTTATTGAACAATAGGACATATGTCCCAACAGTAGGTTTGGTGTAAACATACCCATTGATTTTTGTATTTAGATTATTGTTGCAGATATGGTGGGGGGAGAGAGAGATGTCAATTAACAACTTATATATGTATGTACAACTTTTTATGTAGGGAAAACTGAGAGACCCCTTAGAAAGAGAATTTATGAACACCTTTATGACATCTCTAAAGAAAGGGAATCTAATGCCTTCTACAAACACTTCCACCTATGTCCCAGAATGGAGCTTAAGTTTATGGTGTTAGAATTAGTGGCACCAGATGCCAGGGGAGGTGATTGGGAGACTACTTTGGAGTATAGAGAACTCCTCTGGCAGCTCAGGCTGGATGCTGGAAAACCACCTGGCCTTAATGATAACATTAATATTAGCAGCGTCCTTAAATTCAGGACAGCTCGGCTATAGTATCATTATTTGTCTGATTTGAATTAGAGACTATAAGTGGATGTATGAAACAGTTATACATGTAGCATTTATTTTTGGTTAATACGAACTTTAGTATATGACTTATATTAATGTATTAGTCACAATGGTTTTGGTGAACACTTTTATATATTCATTCATAAGAGGCATTGTATTTTAATATTTTAGTATTTCTACCTTCCATTTTTTTCGTTTAGGTGATTTTAGTATTTAGTTTTTTAATGTGACAAAGATTATCCTTTAGGTCTGCAGGAATTCCTGCATTTACTATTCCACTTTATAGCAATTTAAGTGCATAATATGCTGTTTTAACAAAACCTTGAATAAGAATTCTAATTCATTGCTCATTTAACAGAGTTGATTTACACCAATTATGTTAATTATGTAATCATGTGATTTTACGTTCTCTATTTATTCAAGCTAACTGCATTGCAATGTTATCTTGAAAAAGCTTGGTATTAACCGAGCGAAAGCACTTGTTTTACGGTGTCTGTGGCTATCCAATAAAGGGTTCTAAGCTTTTTCACTGGTTTGGTTCCTGTTCGTGGATTTTTGTTTCGTATTGGCCTTGTTCGACCTAGTGGTGTTTTTCGAGTTACGTGTTTCCATGGCCGAGGAAGCTGAACCAGTTAATTTTGCTGACACTCCTCAGCTTTTAAGAGATGACTGTGAGGACAGTCCAGTAACCCATTCTGAGTTTAACCAAGTTTTAACACTGCTTACACAGCTCACTAATACTCTAAATACGATCAGAGACAGTTCCCATTCTGCGTTTCCTGGCAACCAACAGCACAGGCTGGAGCAAAGAAGGAAGTGTACATCAAATATGATACCAGGAACAACTAATGGTTCACCCTTTGAACTTCCGGGGAATCCAGCACTTACCAAGGCTCCTAACCACGAGCAGACTGTAAGTATGCTAAGGCAACAAATGGATAAATCCGACTCACAACCTAAGGCTTTTAATTTCAATGTCTGGACTGGGCAACAATTTTCATTCAGTCAAGGTACTTTAACCTCTAACGTTAATGTTAACATTGAAAACGACTTCAATAATTTGAGAGACAAACTCTATGCCTATAAGAGCAACCAGCTGGAGATTAATTATCTTAAAGAGTGTGTGACTGTAAAGCGTGTACCGAAAGGCTTGCGCTGTTACAGGTTCCCGAACAATGTTCAACCGGGTACCTCTTATCATAATAAGCTTTGTGAAATCTTTGATAGAGCTGGTTTAGAGGTTTTGAATGTCATGATAGCTGAGTATGAGGCGAAGGCCGATATTCTATTGAAGGAGTTGAATGTTTTGAATAATTCTCTGGTTAATGATAGTAATTTTTTGAGTGTTAAAATCAACTATGATAATGTTTTCAAAGAAGTTGACCAGTTTTGTGTTAAGATTCTCAACCGCAAGATACATAAACTAGAGAGGGATCTTATTGAATATAGGGAGGGAACAGCTTATCCGCTCCCTGGTAAGACACGTTGGGATAACAAACAGGTCCAAGAAATTAACAATCAGGTTAGTACATTTGGCAATCAGTCCAAGCTGCCTGCCCAACCACTCCGTAGGAGTGAGAGGCTAGCTGAAAAAGGGAGAAAAAATTCCTTCCAGGATTTTCAGCAGCCCCCCAACAGAGTGGGGGGGAGGGGATTGAGGCATTACCAACAGGGATGGAACAACAGATACAAATAAAGGAGGGTAACAAAGTGGTTGTTAGAAACCCTTCAGAAGACTTCTGCTATGTGTGTGGTGATAATTATTCCATCATTAAAAAGGATAATTTTGCTATTTATAACTACACAGAGATAGAGGTGAATCAGGACATTTTTGGGTTATTTACCTGGGGTTTTCAATTTGTACCTTTGCGTTCATTTAATTTGGCTAACGCCCTTGTTGATTTGAAACTTTTTGTAAGAAGTTTAAATCTTGCATTTCATTTTAAGGGGCAGCCATTTGTTAACAACGAACTTTCCAGAGCTTGCACATTTAACCCCCCTACACACCCTTCCATTAGAGTATTTGAGGAGTTGGTTGAGAAGGATCTTAGGACCTTATACTCACAGGGAGCACACACATCTCCCACTAATCTGAATGTAGAAGAGGTTCGGTTAATTAACCACCTTAAAAAAGAAAATATTAGGGTCATGAAGCCCGATAAGGGGGGTGGTGTGGTTCTTATGTATAGCTCTGATTATGACACTTACCTTTATGGAATGTTACAGGACACGGAACAATATGAGATAGTCTCTAAGAATGAGGTAAATCTTGCTATTTCTAAAATTAAGTTTTTGCTAACTGACCATTTGCTACAAGGAGCCATTAACAAAAGATTATTCAACTACCTGCATGTGAATAAACCCAAAACTGCAGTAATCTTTGGGATCCCAAAAATACACAAAGGGTTAGATCCACTGAAGTTTAGGCCCATTGTTTCTGGAGCGGGTAGTATAACGGAACCTTTGGGGAAATTTATTGATCACGTAGCAAAGAAATTTGTTTCTTCTTTGGAATATGTTTGCAAAGATTCATGGGACTTTCTCAAAGGTATCCAACCCCTTCTTTTTCAGCCCAAACTTTTAATGATTACTATTGACATAGTAGAGCTATTCCCTAGCATTCCTCACTCCACTGGTTTGGAATGGTTCAATGAAGTGTTAGTAACAGAGGCCAATTTAGGAAATAGGGTCACCAGTTTGCTAGTAGAGTTTATGGAAATTGTGTTAGAGAACAATTTCATCTATTCCAACGGAGAACTCTACAGGTAAAAGAAGGGGGTAGCCATGGGTGCCTCTTGCGCTTCCCTCTATGCTAATGTGGTGTTGCATAGGTGGGAGCAGAAATTTATTTTTTCAACCACCTGGGTCCACCACATAACACATTATAAGAGATATCTGGATGACATCTGTATCTTATGGAATGGGACTCTGAATCAGTTTTTAGATTTTTTTTAACTATCTCAATTCCACCACACACTTTTTATCTTTCACTTACAATGTTAGTGAAAGTGAGTTACATTATCTTGATGTCACCCTTTTTAAGGATAACCCTAATCGCACTTTCCAGTCTAAGCTCTACAGGAAACCATCCTTTTCTAATTCTTATCTCCATTTTGAGAGTGGGCATCCTTTTTACCAAAAGAAAGGCATTATTAAGGGGCAGTTCATTCGGGCCTCTAGGATGTGCAGCACCCTCGTTGACTTTTTGGATGAGATTGAATTCTTGAAGTCACTATTTACTGAAAGAGGTTATCCTATTTCACTAGTGACTACCTTGGCTCAGGAAGTCATTGACAATAGGGACAGTAGATACCCCCCCCCCGATAGGTAGTGGGGTTTCCCAAGTGAAAGAGGATAAAACTGAGGATAACGTAGAACAACATAGTCATTTTATTCACACCTATTCTCTCAGTTCCTTGGACATTGAAAGGGTGGTACGGAGACATTGGGCAGTTCTCACTCTCCATGAGGAGCTGAAAAAATTGGTGCAAACATGCCCTAATTTTGTAAGAAAGAGAGATGTTAACCTTAAAGAATTGTTTGAAAGGAAACACACACCAAGACCAACACTGGGCAATCTCAGGCTAGGCACTTTTAAATGTGGTGCTTGCAAGCAGTGTAATGCCATCATTAATGATTCGACTCTTTACATTCCATCGAGAAAATTTCTTTTTAATTCCAGTTGTTATTCAAACTGTGGAACAAAAGGGGTAGTTTATTTAGGTGTATGTACATCTTGCTCCAGTTTTTATGTAGGGAAAACTGAGAGACCCCTTAGAAAGAGAATTTATGAACACCTTTATGACATCTCTAAAGAAAGGGAATCTAATGCCTTCTACAAACACTTCCACCTATGTCCCAGAATAGAGCTTAAGTTTATGGTGTTAGAATTAGTGGCACCAGATGCCAGGGGAGGTGATTGGGAGACTACTTTGGAGTATAGAGAACTCCTCTGGCAGCTCAGGCTGGATGCTGGAAAACCACCTGGCCTTAATGATAACATTAATATTAGCAGCGTCCTTAAATTCAGGACAGCTCGGCTATAGTATCATTATTTGTCTGATTTGAATTAGAGAATATAAGTGGATGTATGAAACAGTTATACATGTAGCATTTATTTTTGGTTAATACGAACTTTAGTATATGACTTATATTAATGTATTAGTCACAATGGTTTTGATGAACACTTTTATATATTCATTCATAAGAGGCATTGTATTTTAATATTTTAGTATTTCTACCTTCCATTTTTTTCGTTTAGGTGATTTTAGTATTTAGTTTTTTAATGTGACAAAGATTATCCTTTAGGTCTGCAGGAATTCCTGCATTTACTATTCCACTTTATAGCAATTTAAGTGCATAATATGCTGTTTTAACAAAACCTTGAATAAGAATTCTAATTATTGCTCATTTAACAGAGTTGATTTATACCAATTATGTTAATTATGTAATCATGTGATTTTACGTTCTCTATTTATTCAAGCTAACTGCATTGCAATGTTATCTTGAAAAAGCTCGGTATTAACTGAGCGAAAGCGCTTGTTTTACGGTGTCTGTGGCTATCCAATAAAGGGTTCTAAGCTTTTTCACTGGTTTGGTTCCTGTTCGTGGATTTTTGTTTCTTATTGGTCTTGTTCGACCTAGTGGTGTTTTTCGAACAACTTATATATCCTTGTAGTACTCACAACTTTAATTATCATTACTCTAATCATTAAGGTATATGTATTATTACAATACCCTATGGCCTTGGTTTGAGCAGTGGTATGTTTGTACACAATGTATACTTCAGCTGTCTTATAGCTAAATTCTACATCTCTTACCTGGTAGTCCTGTGGAGGGAATGTTTGTTAACACTACCTGACTGTTTCTACACATATTCCCAGATTCTGAGTTAATATTATGGACATACCTCTCAATCTCTTAATGCACACACTCTGGACAAAGCTTGACAACATGGGGGTACAAATAGGGACATATTTTGAATATTGCTCTCATAAACTTGGAGAGTTGCTAGAGTGACAGGATTTGTTTTAATATACATTTTCTGAAGGTGTTGAAGTCTGAAAATCAAATGTATTTCATTATTTAGTGACTACAATTCTGAGATCATCCCACTGATTTGCCAGGGGGACAGAAGAACAGACAGAAAATATGAGCCAATTATCTGGACATTCTGAAAAATTCTGTACAGTTGAGAGGTATGACTATGCATACAGCTTACTACCACTCCTGGGATTCGAACCATGGCTGTGCCTGGTAAAAAACAACAATTTAAGTTTCAGCAGAGTGCGCTGTTTGGATATTGCTGTCTATTCTTTCAATGTTTTCTGTCTAAGTCTCTCTTGGTTGTACAATCTGACCTTGTAATTACAACATTCTTATACAGACATTCCTAGACATATTTTTATGTAGCACAGTGTGAGAAACAGTGGTTCACACAACAGTACTATTCTGATATCAGATGTTACTGAATGCTACATGTCAGGCCATACTATATCAGAGTAAACACTACCAGTCCAGGATTTAAATCTTTATTGGCAGGCACAGTTTTCTTATCTGACAGACCTGTGGAAAGAATGTTTGTTAACACTACCTGACTGTTTCTACACATATTCCCAGATTCCGAGTTAATATTACTCACATAGCTCTCAATCTCTTAATGCACACACTCTTGACACAGCTTGACAACATGGGGGTACAAATAGGGACATATTTTGAATATTGCTCTCATAAACTTGGAGAGTTGCTAGAGTGACAGGATTTGTTTTAATATACATTTTCTGAAGATTTTGAGGTCTGAAAATCAAATGTTATGTCATTCTGAAAAAATCTATACAGTTGAGAGGTACGATTATGCATACAGCTGACTACCACTCCCAGGATTCGAACCATGACTGTGTCTGCTAAAAATACAATTTTAAGTTTCACCAGAGTGTGTTATTTGGATATTGCTGTCTATCTCTTTAGTGTTTTCTGTCTACGTCTCTCTTGGTTTTACATTCTGATCTTGTACTTACAACAGTCTTACATAACACAACATTACTATTCAGAGAATCCAACAATAAATGCCATACAATACCAGAGTAAACACAACTAGTCCAGGATTTAGAGCTTTATTGAGAGGCAGTTGCAGTTTTATTTAAATATGACCTATATTGGACTATTATTGTCATATTGTCAGGTTTATTCAGTACAACCCATACACAGTTTTTATACTGCCAAGTGACTTTCTACCACTTTATATTTATTTGGTATGACTACTACAAGCAGGATTGTTACTCACCAGCCTTGCGACACAGCCTTTGCAGCCTACTAGCATGGGCTTCCTGATTCACAGCCTGCTCAGCTGCAGCTGTAAGGGAAATAGAGAAATATTTAGGCATACCTATCCATCATATACACAGGCTGGACATTAGTAAACAGTTATTGGTATGAGTACTTACACATTGCTGGGACATCACCCTTCTGCCTTATTTCTTGGACCCTCTTTCTCCGCTTCAAGTCAGCATAGTGGTGCTGGACCTGCTCACCAGTCCGAGGGATACCAGTGGCACTGGTGAGATCAAGGGCAAAATGGTCCCAGGCTTCCGCTTCATATTGGGAGCCTTGGTACTGGCTCTGCAGTAGTCTATCATCATGGTTTTGTACAGGAGTCCTACCATGACCATGGACTCCTGTATGCCCCAGCGCTGCGCATGGAAGTGCATGCCCTCACCAACTCCTGCCATACTGCCTACAGTGGGAAGCTGCAATCAGTTATGAGCTGTATTCCCACCTGTGGGGTTTAAATACGGACAATTTCCTGCCCTTTGCCGTGATTGGATGGTTTTGAATATGCTGAGTTAAACTTACATACGGGCAAACCTGCTTAGCTAAGGTTGGCAGTACATAAAGGGACAGGTTCAGCATTGCTTACCAATGGGCAAATCCACTTAGCTAGGCTACTCATTGCTTAGCAGTCATATTTACACAATGCTTACACCTGGTAAGCAGAGCTGTGCAATGTTTAGCATTCCTTATTTTTCATTTTATAGACTATCTGTGGTATGGCATTGATTCATCATTCATTAAATATTGTTAATTTGTTTACTGTCCCTGACATCCCCCAATGTGCTTTCATTACATTTATTTATGTGTGACTATACTGTATGAGGCACTTGTGTTTATATGGGGGTTTCACAACTTTATTAAACTGACATTGCACATCTGGACCTAATGCAGTACTCTGGTTAACAATTAATATTATTTAGTAGCTAATTATAAAAATAAATGTTTATGAACTGCTTTCACATGTAAAATGCAAATTGGTTATAGTGGGGATCGCACCGGGAATGGTTGTTTGCAAAGCATACACTCTAACCACTACACTATTGAAATACTGCTTATGCTGGATGTCTCTTGTTATTTAACTTCTTGTGCTGTTTAAGCTGGACTAAGCGCAGATAAGCAATGGGCACACCCGCGCAGCTACTCTTAAACTTTAACACATTTATAAAAAAAATATTTGCTGTGTTATTTTATTTGTACCCTTCAGCATATCCCTGCTAATGCTGAACCTGTTATACTATCAACTTTCTGCTTTGTGGGATGATTGTCCCTTTTGGCTTTGTCCACATTCCTTACTCTGACGGGTTGGGAGGTGTGCGCTATGTGCTTATGCTACATCTGTTATTATGACATTTGTCTTGGTAGGGACGATTGTCCCTTATGGCTTTGACCCAGATTTGTTATCCTTATGGGTACACACACCCACTGTGCTTATACATGGAACCATGTCCATTTTAGAGCATGGCAGTAAGCCTTCATATATATGCATGGCATGCTGCCGTGTTGAACAGGAACGGTCCTTGCCATGCAGGAATAACTTATTCCTGCATGGCTGCTTGCTGAATCCCAGGGAATGTATTCATATTTTAAGCTAAAATATTTTTGTTCTACTGTTTTACTATATTTACAGTGAAAGATTTAATATATTTCGTTAACTAAACTTACAAATGTATTTATAAATTTTAAAGAAATACTTCCTGTAAGAGAATGTCATTAAATTATTAGCAATATAATTGGTAACTTTAAGATTATATAAATAAAGAATTATTTTATTTGTTTAATTTTGCTTACGATGTGTATTGCTGGGTTAGCTGAATGTCAGTGCTAAGTAATATGCTAATTAGAAGTGTTAATGTGCTGGTGATTTTGTTTCCTTTGTTCCCGTGTAACCCATTCTGTTGACACATTGTTTATGAAGTAATTAACACACCGCATAGACTGATCGGTTCACCTGAAGACCAGTTCACTTAACTTTTATTTTGAACATATGTCACATGGGGGTCTATATTAGATGCTCGAACTTTCAAGAGTTCGACTGTCATATGGTAGACACCATATGATAGAATTTTTGAAAGTTTGAACATTTTAACGGAGATCTATGTACAGAGCGAAATGGGAAGAGTTCCCTTTTCTGCAATGAAGTGCGATCTCGGAGTTGGCATATTTAAAGAACGGAGGGTGTGGGGGCACAGCCCCCCCACGTGGGGGGAGCAGGGCTTGCTCCCCTACTTAAAATGTTCAGGTAGGTTATTTGTGTAGTTTATTTTTATTTACTCCCCTGCTTAAAATGTTTAGCTAGGTTATTTGTGTAGTTTATTTTTTTTTATTAGATTTTCAAACTTTTAAAAGTTCGATCATATGGTGTCGACCATATGACAGTCGAACTTTTGAAGGTTTGATTATCTAATATAGACCCGTCACATGGTTACCCCCTTCCTCTTTCTCAGGAATTCTAACAATACTTTGGACACTTAAATTCCTGTATTATAATTGAAATCATAGGTTTTAAGGTTCACAGATGTGTACTAGGCAAATGCCCTTGGAGCCTTTACAAGCCTAGCCCATAGAAGTGCCCTGGCATCGTATCACCCAACGTTAGTTCTCAGTGCCTCTATCAAGTAGAGCCACTGGAGAGATCCCCAGGGTGAATGTTCTATTTCCCATCCACTCATCAAAATTTCTCTTGAAAAGGGCCAGTGAGGTGCTCTGCTTGAAATGTATGGGACATCTATTTCAGAGCATGGGCAGTCTCTGGGTTATGAACCTGTCCCTCCAGCATTTTCTATTGATTGTGGTAATGAGGTTGAGGTCTCTGGAGCGTGTGGTGCGGAGGGATTGGGATTTCATTAGATGTAGCATTTCTAACAGAGCTGGGTCAGACATGGGCTTTGTAAGTCAAGCAGAGATCTCCTCTCAGTAGACGATATGAGACAGACAATAGTTGGAGTTTTTTGAGTCTGTCCATGTAGGACATGTGTTTAAGGCCTAGGATCCTCTTCATGAGGTACTTTTGTGGCCTTTCCAGCTGTTGCATGTGTCTAGTGAGGTACATGCCAAATGGGGCATTATACTCGATGATTGTCCAAATGAGGGATGAGTAGAGAGAGATGATGACCTCTTTCTTCCCGGATGCAAAACCCTTGGTAATGAGATATGCCACATAGAAGGACTTTCTGACCACAGTGGCAATGTGATGGTAGAAGGAGAGGTTGCTGTCAGCCTGTGTCCCCAGATCTCTTATAACACCTTCAGCATTCAGTGGGCTGCCATCTATGTGGTAATTTGTGGGAACTGAGTTTTTCCCAAAGGGGATGATGACGCATTTTTTGGCATTAAGCTTAAGGCCATAGTTTTAACATCAGTCATTGGTCTCAGTGAGGCCAGTGGTGGTCATGTGTGAGGTCATGGGTTCAACTATCTCCTCTTCTCTTTTATTAGTCAATGCTAAGAAATTATCCAGCTCTTTTCTTATTTATTTAAAGGCTAACTATTCTAGCTCTGTCTCTCACCCCCAGCACCAAATCATGGTTACAAGTATCACTTCTTACCCCAGGTACTTCTGTAAGGAAACTTCCTCCTCTTTAGTAACCTTGTGCATGGTAGCCACGTCCTAGTGTTTCAATGTACTCAAATGCCTCTTAGCTTTTTTCAGTCATTTGTCCAGTTTCATTATGGAGGAACCAACATTAAATGTATACTTTGAAATGTAGCTCCAAATTCTACCAAACCACAACACAATTTTTACTTTTATTGACACATTTGCAATTAGAAGCAATAAATGAGATGTCAGTTCAACACTGAACCCTCACCAGAACCCAATCCTTAAGCAAAAACTCCCTCATTAGTTTAAACAAACAAATCAGGGGACTAGTGAAGTCTTTGAAAGCAAGTTTTGAGGCAAAAACAGCCTCCCAATCTAAGGATAACCATAAGGCATTTTCAGTTATGCCCCCGATCTTTAGGACAGCACTCAACAATGTACAGAATTAGTTGTAGATGGCATCACTTATACCCACCCAGAAGATATAGCAAATCTGCCAGCTGATAAATTCTGCTCAAATTTCACCTCTCCATCACCTCTGATTACCGACGAAGAAATACCCCCCATCATTCCTCTACCAGTTATCACAAAATAATAGGTCTCCATTGTGCTCTCTAAAGCTAAAACATGGCTTTGATGGGTCCCAACAATATCCAAGGATGCCCCTTAAATAGCTTGAAGTAGGACCTATTAGGCCTGTTAGGATCTCTACTTATCCACAGCCTCCAGACTGACTTTGTCCCTGTGGAGTGGAGGACAGCAACAGTCATCCCTCTGCATAAAGGGGGACCATCAACAGACCTAGGAAATTACATACAAGTTTGTCTTATATGCAAGGCCATGGAAAGAATAATCATATATCTCATAAACAATGACATAAGAAATCTCCAGACTTTGGACTCAACCCAGTTTAGCTTTGTCAAGGGCAGGTCATGTCTGTTCATTCTGGTGGATTACTTTGAGAAAGTCACTAGGGCTATGGATGAGGGTAAAACAGTGTATACTGCCTTCCTTGACCTGGCTAAAGCATTTGACACAATTCCTTACTCGGGTATTATAGATAAATTCACAAAACTGTTACTAGATGGATAGCCAAATGGCTCACTGACAGGACACATGTTGTTTGAGTGGGAGAATCCAGGTACAGAAAGAGGCCAGTTACTAGTGGTGTACCACAGGACTCAGTGCTGGGATCTTTCCTGTTTGGAATATACTTCTCTGAAGTCAAGGCTAATGTAGAAGGCTTTTGGCTGACCAGGTTTTCTGACAACAACAAAGTGGGGGCAATCACTGAATCCCCTAATGATGTAGATATCCTTAGGAAGGGTCTGGCTCAGAAAATGATTGGGGCCGAAGCCATGGCCTAAGACTAAATACAATAAATGCATAATCATACCCTCTTGGAAGTCAAATACCCTGCAAATTACAACATTAATGGCACATCCCTAAGAGTGGACTCAGAGGTGAGACATCTAGGTGCACAGATAGATAGTAGCATGAACTTTTACCACCATGTGTGCACAGTGGTGAGGAAGTCCTATGCTACACAGCTTTTAAGCAAAGGTGGAAGTTATAGTTCCACTGTACTCGACCCTCATCAGACCAATAATCAAGTACAGTGCACCTTTTGGCATGTACTTGACCAGGCACTTGCAATAGTTGGAGCGGCCTCAGAGGTTCCTTACAAAAAAAATACAGGGTGTAAACACCATCTCCTGTGTAGATTGACTAAAAGCCCTATGCTTTTATTCTGTCTCCTACTGACTATTAAGGGGTGATCTGTGCCTAACCTACAAGGCACTCTCAAGTCCAGCCCTGATGGAACTGTTACACATTCACAAGACCAACTGCATGATGATCCCCCCCCCACTCTATGGCACTAAATGTGGTCTTATCCAAGATTTGGAGAGGTGTACAATTGCGAGTTAATCGTTTTTCAAAAAAAAAAGGAAAGAGATAAAAAATTAGATTATTTTATTTATAACAGTTCTTCTTAAATATTTGAGCTGCTCTTACTGACCTGTGTGGTAATAATACTTTGTACTTTTCTGCTCTTTTCCATCTGTTTCCATTTTTAAATTTGTCTGGGACCTTAGTCTTGTTTTTTATTAACAGTTTTGGGAAGATTGTCTTTCTGTGTTATTCTGCACTTCTATTTCCACAAGTAGAATTACTTGTAAAAGGTACCTGTTTGTATTTTAAACCCTGCTCACCTGTAGTCTTGTAGTTTCCTTCACATTTGTGGCAGAACTGTGTACTCCTGTGGGAGTTTGAGCATTACTCATTTATTATTGTATTTTTCCATAAACACTTTTACTGGTAAATTTCTGCATAGTTTGGTGCCTTAAACTGTAGTAGAAGGTCAGTATAGTGAGAATAATCTCTGCTCCAGTTTGTGCTTCATAGCTTTTATAATCTGCTTATATTTTACCTGCTTAAAGTTACATTCTGTGTCTGCCCCATCCCCCACTAACACATTAAGCTGAATTTTCTGAAAGAGCTCCAATATTGCCTTTATTTGAATGTATGCCTCTGTAGCTACCCTGGTTAGTTTTCCCCAACCTTTCCATTTTTATTGCTGTTGTTGTTTTATAATAAGGCTGTGTCTCTGGCCTCCATCCCTTATGATTTTCCAAGTCCCTCCCTCCCACTTTTATTGCTATTGATTGTCATATAAGGTATCATAAGGTATCATGTACTCTTTCCACCCATTGATATCATAAGGTATCATGTACTCTTCCCACCCATTGGTATCATAAGGTATTATGTACTCTTCCCACCCATTGGTATCATAAGGTATCATGTACTCTTCCTAAAAACAAAGATTGCCTAGATCACCCATTGTCAAAGCTATGCCTCAGCAAGACCAAAGGCACTCAGAAATAAATATCACCTCACACTACACAGACTGTAAGTTACTGCAACTCTCAGTGGAGCCCCAGACACTAAGCCATTAAGGCAAACAAGCACACTTCCTAGGACTCTCATCATAGGGGCTTCATTGCAAGATATACTGATGCCCCTCTAACCAGTCTGAACAAGAAGAAGAGAACTGTTAGTAACTTATCTGGAGCCAGGATCCACCAAATCACATGTACACTCAAGTCATTATACCACAGAAACCAGTATGATTCCATCATAATTCATGTAGATGTGAATCACCTGAGATGTGCCTCCCTGGACAATATAAAGAGAGACGTTATGGAGCTTTCAGACTATGTATCTCAGGATATGAGCCTAGTATTGGGAGGCATATTACCATCAGCAAGGATGATGCCACAATATAAGCGAAACATTATTGATTTCAACAGCTGGCTGTCTTTCTGGTGCCATGCTAAAGAGGCCCAATATTTGTCAGCTTGGGAGGACAAGGGTAACAGGCCATGTTGCTTTGCCAGGTCTACACCCCTCTCTTTCCTGGCTGCCTTTCTGGTGTCACAGACATCTGTGCAGTTACCAATGTTGGCGTAAAGTGGCAGAGAGTACCCTGACAGTGCAAGATTTCAGTACCTTCCACACTTTTAGACCACTAGATGCACAGACAAGGGCTAAAGGAGGAGGTGTCTCAGCATACCTCTAGGGAGGTTAAACAGGATGACGGACAGGAGTTCCTCCATATGCAGACCATCACAGACAAAATCCCGTACCATATCATAACCATCTATAGGTCACCCTACATGTCCCAAGAAGCTCACAATACATTCTTGGACCTGTAAACTGTGTGGTGTTTCAAGCTTCTTAGCTCCTCTGACTCTTTCTTTGGACTTATTACATTCTTGGACCTACTGGAGACACTTACCATCCAACCTAACACCCTACTCATGGGAGACTTTAATTACCCATTTACAGACTGGGAATCCTACACAGCCTGAAATCTACAGTCACAGAGATTCCTGGACTTTGCAAATACAAACATCCTTTACCAAACAGTGAATACACTCACTACAGGCTCCAATATATTAGATCTCATTCTTACAAATATGGAAAAATGCTGCACCCCCAATGTCTCATCCTCCTTGGTAAGGAGCGATCATAAACTGTCTCCTTGAAAATCAAAATCAACTCTGTAGTCCCATTAAAACCAGTAACAGCTGGGAACTATTCCAAGGCAAATTACCTTTTATTAAGTGATGATTTTTTTTAAACAAGAAACATCTATATTAAATTATCATTTATGACATAAACAATCATACATTTATATAAATGAAAACAAACTATATTGACATAATCTTGGTTGCAAGCATTATACAGCATAAACCATACTGACATAATTTTAGTTGCAAACATTATACATCACTTATAATCTACCCATTCATTGTCAGTCAGACGTTAGATAGCTCATTCAAATCCTGCCTTCTTTTAAACTTCTTTCCTCCTCTGTATGTATTTTCCCAAAATTCCCATTTTTTCTATGTAATTTGCTCCTACCCTTTTCTAAACATCTCAATTTCAGTTGTTTTATCTCTATTACTATATTCACTACTTCTAAGTACAGTTGGTTTAAGACTTTGATTTCCATTTTCTAGTAATTGCTTTTTTGGCAGCCACCATAATTAGACTCAGCAAGGCCTTACTATTACTAGGCAATTCTGATTCTGTATCATAGCTCAGAAGAGTCATTTCCCTAGATGCACCAATTTTCTCACCCAGTACCTCTGATAGAGTAGTCTGCAAGGAATCTTTAAAATCTGCCAACTCATTACACTCCCAGAAAATATGTCCTCAATTACCTCTTCCCCATCACACCTCCAACATCTGCCGTCTACCTGAGGAAAAAATTCTCTGGAGTTTACTTGGGGTATAAACAGACCTATGTAAACATTTCCAAACAAATATCCTAAGTCTTGTAGATTTTGTTGCATATTTGGGAGACATACATATATCCCCCATTGTTTCTTTGTGAATTATTTATCCAATTTGTCTTCCCAATCCTTTCTTACCTCCTCTGGTTGATTCTTATAGTTATCATGCAATATTTTATATGCTTTACTAATTATTCCTTTTTTATCAGCAGCTTATGCTCTAGATTCTACTAAAAACTCTACCAGTGCTAGTCTTTCATGTAGGACCCCCCCTATTTCTTTCTCTTTGCCTATACTCTGATATCAATTCTTGATACAAAGGCAATCTCTAACCTGCAGTCCAAATAAACACTTGGTGTCTTCCATTCTATTACCAATTCCTCTTTAGTTACTTGCTCCCAATACTTTGGTTCCTTTGCCAGTTTTCTCCAATAAATCCCCCCCTTGCCTATTGTCTGTATCCCTAATTGCAGTCATCCCTATTGGCAGAATCTCCTTTCTCCATTCATGTGTTGGCTTAGATCTTAGAATACTTTTTGTTACTTTATGAATATAATATTCTGCATGATTATTGTTATTCTCCTTAAAGGTCTGCATCCAAAATCCCAGTCTCTCCTTATTTCTTAAGCTTCCTCCCTGTTACATCATCATCCCTTTCCACTTTGAATTATAGATGTTTGCTTGTGCTGTGTATAGCAGCCTTAACTTTGTGGCTCTGAAATACCCCTTCAAACCAGGTAATACCAATCTGCCTTGTTCTAGTAGAAAAAGAAGCTTATCCCACTTGGCTCTTGCTATCTTGCCCTCCCACATTAAATCCTTCAATTCATTATTAATTGCTGTCTACCACTTCTCCTCTGGTTGATAAAAAATAGGCCTGACTTGAGTATAAAACTAAAGGGTCTAAAAACATTTTAACTGATTGCATCTTACTATTCATATCCATATAACAAAGCTTCCAATTTCTCAGTTTTTGTATTATCTTTTGTTTAGTCAATTACCACGTATCCTTAGCTGCCACACCGAATACTTTTTAATCCATACTCCTAAATACTTTATTTTATCATGTCCCCATAAATATGGATGTTGCTGAACCAATTCATATGTGGGTACATAATTTATAGCTATTGCCTTTGTTTTAGCTTCACTAATTTTGTATCCTGAAAAGATTTGAAACTGTCTCAAAATGTTCCACAACACTGAAATGTCTTTTTCTGGTTTTGTCAGGTATAAAATAATATCATCTGCAAATAGAGCCAGCTTTTCTTGACTACCATACCAATTATATCATTGAATTTCTGAGTCCCTTATTGTCTTTGCCAATGGTTCACTTTGCTAATTGGTTTCCCCAATGGGGAAAGAGGACACTCTGCCTGGTTCCTCTGTAAAAGCAGAAATTATCAGAGAGGAGCCCACCAACTTCAGTTTTTGCCACCGATCCTTCATATATCCTCCTAATTAACCTTATAATTTTATCAGGGATGCAAATGCTTCCATTGCCCTGCTCATAAAGTCCCAGCTTAAACTGTCAAATGGTTTCTCTGCATCAAAACCCACCAACAACAATGGTATTTTCTTACATTCTGCTTCCCTCTGGATCATCACTGTTCTGTTAATGTTATCAAATGTTTGCCACCCCTCCACAAAACCACATTGATCCATATCATACAATTTTGGCATAACTTTTGCCATTATGTTAGCTGTTATAGATATAAACACTTTATAATCATGGTTTAGTATTGAAAGTGGCCTGTATGAAGCTATATATGATGAGTCTTTACTCTCTTTAGGAATTACAGCTACCACTGCTTTCTTCCAGGATGTTAGTACTTCTCCTCCTCTTAATATACTGTTAAACAAAACCTTCCAGATCTTTATCAAAATTTTCCCTTCTAACTTCCAAACTTACCATATATTCTTGGGGACTTTACTATACACTGGTTATACCTCACCATTTTTATCTCATCTCCTCCTATCCTAACCGTTAGTAATTGAGACTCATCTCCCTCCCACCTTGGCACATTTAATTTTTCCATAAAGATTTCCATTTGCACATTTTCTTGATTTCCATATTTCTCTGCTTTATGCAGATTTTTATAGAATTTCCAAACTATTTCTAGTACCTCTACAGGATCTCTTGTTATCTTCCTTGTTATAGGCTCCATTAGCTTAATGTCAGCCCTTTCTACTTTCTGTTGCCTGAGTCGTTGTGCAAAAAGTTTTTGTGCTCCTGAGTTTTTATCAAAAAGTTGTTTAACAGAAGACTTTTTAAACTCATGCATATTATCGAGATAATCCCTTATTTTCTGTTTAGCATTCTGCAGTTGCTCATCTTCATGTTCAGTCAGATTCCTCCTGTTCTGCAATACTTTATCATTTGTCAGTCACTCTAAATAATTTGTGTTACTTTTTAACCATACCTTTCTTTCTTTTATTTCCACCTTATTTTTAAACTCCACTTTAATTTTATCCCACTCCCCAGCTGTATTTTCAGAAGAAATTTCTATCTTCTCTGATAGCTCCTAAATAATTTCCATTGCCCATTCTTTAAATTCCTCTCTTTTCAACAGATAGGTGGAAATGCACCAGTGTCTAATTTTTATTTCATTACCCTCTGTTTTTATTTTAATTAATATTAGCACATGATCTGAAATGTTATTGTGTGCATATCAAGACTTCCAATTAAATACACACATTCTTCTGAAATGTAGATTCTGACTATCCTAGCCAAGTTTTTGTATTTTGGGGAATAACATGTATATTCACTCTGAATTCCTAGTATGAATTTACATCTTCCATGTCAAATGTTTTCATAAAGTTCTTCATAAATCTACCCTCCTTTGTTATATTTTCTTTCTGGGCCCACAAGGCACATCTTCACTGCTGCAAATCAAATTCCAGTCCCCATCCTTTTATCCTCTTATATCACTATTAGATCTTCTCTTGCAATTAATATAAGTAGTCCTCTTTTGCCTTTTCCTAGGTACTCTGCTGAATAACCAACCTAAAAACCTTTCTTTATCAAATTCACATGTTCAGTTCTTTCCAGGTGTGTTTCCTGTAGCATAACTATTTGCATTCTACATTTTTTAATATAGTTCACTACTCCTTATATTTTTATATTTATCTGTGAGACCATTGACATTTAAAGACATTACAAAAAGCATCACTGAGTTAAAAATTTATTATTCCAACTTTTTAGGTGTAACAGCTTTTTTGTCAAGTGTCTAGTTCCAGCTCTTATGTTGCATGCATACACTGTTTGGCAGGTTGATCTTTTATACAGTTGTTTCTTCTCATATCAATGTCAGCTTATAAAACATCTTACAAAATTTTTTGTTTTATTGAAAGCCTTCAAACAAAAAAACAAACATACCTCAATACCCCCCAAAACATATTAACTTAATACTAACACACACAACTATGTACATCTTTAAATATTGAAGTTTACCCTCTGAATAGGAAGACATATCCCAAAATGACAGCGACACTCACAAACGTGGGTTAACCTAAAAGAAAGATTATCCATGGTGCAGCCTGTGCTTCTAAGCGCTGTCTTATTTTGTCTTATCTCTATAGCTCTCCCAGCTGGTAAAACCCTTAAATGCTTTCAGAAAACATTATCTCCTAGCCATTTCTCTTTATTAGATTGTCTCCATGGAGACATGATGAACAGATACAAATTTGCTAGTAAAAGCATACATTTATTTGCTAGAAGAAAAGCTTTATGTCCAATGTTCTTTTTCATTTACTTGCTTTCTCTTAAAACATGTTACTAGATCAAGCTAAAGGCCTTAATCCAGTCATTCCTCTATGCAAGAATAAGAAAAAATACATCCAATGTTCTTTTGTCAAGCTCGTTTGACCAGACTTTTCTTCTTTTTTTTTTTTTTTTTACATTGCAGTGCCTACATTTCTTAAAACTGAACAAGGAGAAAGAGAGAAGAAGGGAGAAAAAAACAGGAGCACCTGTTTACATTAGTATCCCCATTTTGCTTTAAAAATAACTGAGAAAACTTTACTTAATAGCATGCAAAGAAAAATCATGCACTATGAAAATATTACTATTAAGAAAAAAATGCTTTACTTAGTTAACTTTCTCCCTCCTCTTCCCTTTTCCTAAGTATTTTTCTGAACAATAATGACATGAAGTAAGGCATATGGTTTAGAGGCCCCTACAAGTTTAACAAAGTCAAAAAAGTCCAATATTTTCAGATTTTTTTGTTCTTTCAAGTTTCACAAATATAATTATTGCTTTGTAATCCCACATTTGTCAATTTCCATGTTACTGGTTTTATTCCTCTTCATCTCCATCTCTAAAAAAGGTTTCACTGGCACAATCTTTCTGTAGTCTATATTACCAGAAAAATAAGAAGCAGAATCTCCTTCTGTTTTACAGCTCACTTTTTGTTGGACAAACTTTTATATTTCCTTCTAGGCATGAACTGCATCAAAAATGATTTTGCACCTCCAGGAAAGAATATTTTGAAGATATCTGGGTACAGCAGTTAGAATCTCACACCTGATTCTCAAAATTCCCTAAATAGTGGAATAAATTCACTCCTCTTCTGCCTATTGTCCAGTGAGTAATGGTTCTCTACAAACACTGCTGTCTACGACTTTCAGTACCTTGTCCTTCTGCCACAGTTTTGTCAGAATAAACTCCTTCTGCTGGTAGGATTGCATCTTTACTATTAAAAGTCTAGGTTTCTTTCTCATGGCCAGGTTTAGAGCATGTACACTATGTGCCCTTTCAATTAACAACTCCTGTTGTGGAATACCAATCCCGTTGGTTATTTTTGCTTTCATAAAATTAATACAGTCTGTTCCTTCCAGCTTTTGTGGTACTGCAGAAAATCTCAGGTTTTTCCCTATGTGCTCCATCCTCTAATTCTATTATTTTTTAAACAGCTCTTTTTTAAACACCTTTATTGAATTATCACTAGTGACATAGGCACATTTCCATTTACATAAAAGTAACCAAACTGTAGTAACAAGTTCACTTTTATAAAAATTATACTTCACATATATTGCTATATATCATATAACCTAAGCAACATTACATAAATGATTCAATTACTGACCCCCCTTTCTTAAACAAGAAGCATCTTTATTAAACCATCACTTATGACATAGGCAATCATACATTTATATAAATGAAAACAAACCACACTGACACAACCCTAGTTGCAAGAATTTTATATCATAAACCATACTGGCACATTCACAGTTGCAAACATTATACATCACTTATAATCTATCCAATCATTTTCTGTCAAACATTACATAGCTCATTTAAATCCTGCCTTCTTTTAAACCTCATTCCTCCCCTGTATGTATTGTTCCCACAATTCCCACTTTCTCCTATATAGTTTGCTCCTACCCTTTTCTAAAGCTCTCAATTCCAGTTGTTTTATCTCTTGCTACTATATTCACTACTTCTAGTATAGTTGGTTTAGATTTTGATTTCTATTTTCTATTAATTGCTTTTTTGGCAGCTACCATAATTAGAGACAGCAAGGCCTTACCATGTCTAGGCAATTCTGTTTCTGTATCATAGCTCAGAAAAATCATCTCCCTCATCACACCAATCTGCCCACCCAGAATCTCCGACAGTGCATCCCATAGGGAATCCTTAAAGTCCACCAACTGACTGCACTCCCAGAATATATGTTCCCAATTACCTCTTTCTTCTCCATCACACCTTCAACATTTGCTGTCTATGAGAGGAAAAATTCTCTGGAGCCTCATTGGGGTAAAAAAGTATCTATGTAAACATTTCCAAGTAAAAATCTTAAATCTTCTAGATGTTGTTTCATATTTGGGAGACATACATATATCCAGCCATTGTTTCTTTGTGAATTGCTTATCCAGTCTCTCTTCCCAATCATTTCTAATCTCCTCTGATTGATTCTTATAGTTATCATGCAATATTTTAGACGCTGTACTAATTATTCCTTTTTTAATGGCAGGTTCTGTTCTAGATTCAACTAAAACCTCTACCAGTGCTGGTCTTTCATTTAGGACCCCTCTATTTCATTCTCTTTGCCTATAGTCTGATATCAATCCTTGATAGGGAAGGCAATCTCTAACCTGCAGTCCAAATAAATTCTTAGCATCTTCCCATTCTATCATTTTTCCCTCTCTAGTTATTTGCTCCCAATACCTTGTTTTCTTGCCAGTTCTCTCTAATAAATTTCAGTCCCCTCTTTCCTATTGTCTATATCCCTAATTGCAGTTATCCCTATTGGCAGAATCCCCTTTCTCCATTAATGTGTTGGCTTAGTTCCTAGGATACTTTCTGCTACATTATAGATATAATATTCTGTATGACTATTGTTATTCTCCTTAAAGGCCTGCAACAAAATCCCAGTCTCTCCTTTTTTCTCGAGCTTCCCCCCTGTTTCATCATCACCCCTTTCCACTTTGAATTTTCTGCTTGTGCTATGTATAGGAGCCTTAACTGTTTAGCTTTGAAATATCCCTTCAAATCAGGTAACCCCAATTCTCCTCGTACTACTGGAAGAGACAGCTTATTGCACTTGACTCTTGCTGTCTTCCTCTTCCAGATAAAGTCCTTCAGCTCTTTATTATCTGCTATCCACAACTTCTCCTCTGTTTGATAAAATATGCCTGACTTGTGTATAAGACTAATGGGACTGAAAACATTTTAACTGCTTGTATCTTGCTATCCATATCCATATAAAAATATTGCATTTTCTCAGTTTATGTATTATCTTTTGTTTAGTCTCTTCCCACATATTCTTTGCTGCCACACCAGAATAATTTTTAATCCATACTCCTAAATGCTTCATTTTATCATATACCCATAAATATGGATATTGCTCAACAAATTCATATGTGGGTACATAATTTACTGCTATTGCCTTTGTTTTAGCTTCATTATTTTTTTATCCCAAAAAGATTTGAAACTGTCTTAAAATATTTGTAATGTCTCTTTCTAGTATTGTCTGGTATAAAATTATATCATTTGCAAACAGAGCCAGCTTTTCTAGATTACCATACCGATTATATCCTTGAATTTCTGAATCTCTTATTTTCTTTGCCAGTGGTCCTAAATATAATGCAAATAACAAAGGGGAAAGAGGAAACCTCTGCCCGGTTCCTCTGTTCAAGCAGAAATTTTCAGAGAGGACCCCTCCCACTTTAAATTTTACCTCCGTGCCCTCATATATCCTCTTAATCAACCTTATATTTTTTTTTTCAGGAAATGCAAATGCTTCCATTGGCTTGCTCATAAAGTCCCAGCTTACTCTGTCAAATGCTTTCTCTGCATCAAGACCCACAAACAACAATGGTATCTTCTTATACTCTTTAATGTTTGTCAAATGTTTGCCTCCCCTCCACAAAACCACATTGATCCATATCTATCAATTTTGGCATAATTTTTGCCATTCTTTTAGTCATTATAGACATAAACACTTTATAATCATGGTTTAGTATTGAAATGAGACTGTATGATACTGGAGCTGATGAATCTTTACCCACTTTAGGTATTACAGCTACCACTGCTTTCTTCCAGGACAGTGGTACTTCTCCTCCTGTTAAATACTGTTAAACAAAACCTTCCAGATCTTTATCAGTTTTTTTCTCCTAGCTTCCACACTTCCACAGGAATACCATATATTCCTGGGGACTTTCCTGTAAATTTGTTATACATCACAATTTTTATCTCATCTCCCATCCTAACTGCTAGTAATTGAGCATCATCTACCTCTAATCTTGGCATATTTTATTCTTCCATAAAAATTCTATTTGTATATTTTATTAATTTCCACATTTCTCTGCTTTATACAGACTTTCATAGAATTTCCTAAACATTTCTAATACCGCTACAGGATCTCTTATCTTCCTTGTTATAGGCTCTCTAAGCTTGGTGACAGTCCTTTCTACTTTCTGTTGCCTGTGTCATTGTGCTAAAATTTTTTGTGCTCTAGTGTTATTATCAAAAATTGCTTAACAGCGATCTTTCTAAACTCGTGTATGTTATCGAGGTAATCCCTTATTTTCTGCTTAGCATTCTGCAGCTGATCCTTTTCTTGTTCTGAGAGATTCCCCCTATTCTGCTATACTTTAAGATCTGACAGTCCCTCTAAATAATTATTGTTACTTCTTAATCATAGCTCCCTTTCTTTTATTTCTACCCTATTTTTAAACTCCACCATAATTTTATCCCACTCCCTGCTATATTTTCAGAAGTAATTTCTATCCTCTTGAATAGTTCCTGAATAATCTCCACTACCCATTCCTTAAATTCCTCTCTTTTCAACAGATAGGTGGGAAGGTACCAATGTCTCATTTTTATTTCATTACCCTGTGTTTGTATTTTAGTTATTATTGGCGCATGATCTGAAATAGCTATTGGGTGCATATCAAGACCTTCAATTAAATGTACATCTTCCTGCGAAATGTAAATTCTATCTAGCCTTGCCCAATTTAATATCTTGGGGAATAATGTGTAAATTCACTCTGAACTCCTATCACTGAATTCACATCATCCATGCCAAATAGTTTTTATAAATTTCTTCAAACATCTACTCTCCTTTGTTATACTTTGCCTTCTGGTCCCCACAGACACATGTCCACTACTACAAATAAAATTCCAGTCCCCACCTGTAAGTAATATTCTTTACTGAAAACTGATTATTTTTACCAGAATTTTTCTTAAGCTCCATTATAGCAGTTTTAGGTGGAATATAAATGCATTCCAGTTTAATCCTCCTTCCTTGCTAGTAGCCCCTTAGCACTACAAATCTGCCATTATTGTCTTTTTTATCCTCTTCTCACACTATTTGGAGTTCCTCTTGCAGATAATATAAGTACTTCTCTTTTCCATTGTCCCAGATATTCCAATGAATAGCCATCCCAAAAACATTTCTTTATGAAATTCACATGTTCAGTTCTTTCCAAGTGTGTCTCCTATAACATAACTATTTGCACTCTACATTTTTAATATGGTTCCCTATTCTTTATTCTTTGTATTTATCTGTGAGGCCATTGGCATGTAAAGACATTACAGAAAGCATCATTGTATTAAAAAGTTATTATTCCCACCTTTTATGTAAGACATTTAACAAAAAGTGTCAATTTCCAACTTTTGTGTTACATGCATATACTATTTGGCAGGTTGAATTTTTATATAGTTGTTTCTTGTCATATCCATTTGAGCCTATGTCACATCTTACAAAACTTGTTTGTTTTATTCCTCAAAAAACAACAACAAAAAAAACAGTACCCTCTAAAACCTATTAATTTAATACAAACACACAAAACTATGTACATCTTCAAATATTGAAGTTTTACCCTCCTGATAGGAATAAATGTCAGAAACTGACAGCCACACTCAAAAACTTGAGTTAAGCTAAAATAAAGGTATCTTGCTAAGATGCATGGTGCAGCCTGTGCTTCTACTAAGTGCTAACTGGTTTTGTCTTATCTTTATAGCTGTCCCAGCTGGGAAAACTACTGAATGCTTTGAGAGAACATTATCTTCTAGGCAGTTTCTCTATTTATTCTCCAGCCAATCAGTCTTCACCAGACTGTAACCAATTTCTGTTTATCAGATCGTCTCCATGGAGACATAAGAACCACACAATCAATTTCTCTTTATTAGATTGTTTCCATGGAGACATAAGGGCCAGTTACAGAATTGCTAGTAAGCATGCATTCATTTGCTAGAAAAAAGCCTCATAATATTTAATATTCTTTTTCATTTACTTGCTTTCTTTTAAAACTTGTTACTAAAGTCCTTAATCCAGTCATCCCCCTATGTAAATATGATAAAAAGTGCATTCTTTTTTCTGTTGTCATGCACTTTTAATCATTATTTTTTTACATTGCAGTGCCTACAGTTTTTAAAACTGATCAAAAGGAAAGAGAGTAGGGAGAAAGAAAGAAAAAAGAACAAAAACACCTAGTTACAATCCCCATTATACTTAAAAATAACAGAGAAAACTTTACTTAGTAGCATGGAAAAAACACACATCACAAAAATAGTACTATTAAGACAAAAAATGTTTCATTTACCTACGGTTGACTTTCTCACTTTTCTTCCCCTCCAGAAAGCATTTTTCTGAACATTAATGACATGAAGTAGGGCATATACTTTAGATCCTCCACAAGACCAACATATTCTGAAAAAGTCCAATATTTCCAGATATTCTTGATTTCTCATATTTCACAAATATAATTATTGCACTGTAATCCCACATTAAGTTACTGGTTTTATTCCTGTTCATCTCCATCTCTCAAATCCTGTCTCTGCTTCATTTCCAATGTACCCTCGATTCTTCTAATCACTCTTGTTCTCCCTTCTTTCTCTTTTTTATTTCCTCCTTAGCATGTACTTCATCAAAAATGATTTTGTCCCTCCAGGGAAGAATACCTTAAGACAGCTGGGTACAGCAGTTTGAATCTCACACCTGCATCTCAGCATTCCCTGAATAGTGGAATGAATTTACTTCTCTTCTGCCTGATGTACAATGAGTAATCATTCTCCACAAACACTCTGCTCTCTCCCACTTTTAGTGTTTTGTCCTTCTTCCACGGTTTTGTCACAATCAACTACTTTTGCTGGTAGGATTGCCTCTTTACTATTAAAGGTCTAAGTTGCATTATCATAGCCAGGGTTGGAGCATACACACGATATGCCCTTTCAACTAACAACTCCTGCTCTGGAATGCCAGTCCAGTTGCTTATTTGTGCTTTCATAAAATTAATGCAGTCTGTTCCTTCTAGCTTCTCTGGTATTGCTGAAAATCTCAGGTTTTCCCCTACATGCTCTGTCCTCTAATTCTATTATTTTTTGAAACATCTCTTCCTGAGAAGTCTCATATTCAGCCAGCCTTTTCTTCATTTCAGCTTCTGATTTTTACAGCTTTATTACCTCATCTGAATATCTGTTTAAAGCTTCTTCCATTTTTTTCCAGCCTTTTATTGTTTGTGTTGATATACTCCATAAGTGTTTCATTTATTTTAACCAGGTATATGTGCAGTTGTCTTATATCTTTCTGTAGGTTACTGGATGTCATGTCTGGAGGTTGCATTGCTTTTTGCTGAACAGCTATAGAACTTTCCCCAGTCAGTGTTTCTTCCTCACTTGCTGTAGCTGATTTTTTTCCAGGTGCTCTGTATTTCTGTTTTCCTGGCATTCAGGCAGTACACTTATTAGACAGTTACTGAACTTTACCCATAAGCACAAAAGTCTACTGTCCTTTTCTGCTGATTTTCTGTTTTCACACTGGGAGCGCTAGAGTCAAGCTGTTAGTGTGTAGCCATCTTGGAAGTCCGTTTGTGTATCTGTTTGATAAAATAATCTTGTTCATGTGAGATGTATAGTCTAGCTAATTTTGACCAGTAACCATGCTTATCCAAGTAATAGGTACATGTCTTCCTGTCTAGCCTTTGCTGACCTATATCTCACAGGCTGTACACTTGACAGCGTAACCGCAGGTATTTGCCTTCTGATATAACCCATTATGCTCTAGGTCCCCCACTTACATCTGCAACATTTGTTACAGTGTTCCAATCTCCTCCCATAATGAGCACACCTTGGTGGAAGTGTGTATTTCATTAAAAATGCTTCTCACCTCCCTCTTAGGTATTCCTGGAGGGAGATATATAATTCCTAATGTAATCCTCTTTCTTCTCCAGTAGGCCCTTAACAACACATATTTTCCCCTTAAATCTGTCTTATTTTCCCTATATCCAAGCATGAGCCACTTTTAATTAATGTTATGACACCTCATTTCCTCCCATCCATTGTGGCACTAAAAAAGCTTGATAATGACATCTGTTTATTAAACTATCACTTTTTATTTGGATAAGAAGGGTTTCTTGAAGCATTATTATGTTTGTATTCATATCCCTAATGTAGTATAGTGTCTTATTCCTCTTTTCTTCATCTAGCAGACCATTATATCCCAACAGGAGATCTTTAACTCCATTCTGCTGATAAATTTACGCCTCGTTTGTCATCATCCCTTCCTCATTTTCTTTCAGTTTTGTGCAAATCCGAGCACTGAGCCCATGCTGTTCATCTATCTTGTATAGCCACAATTAGATTAGCATCAACATGGTAATACAAAAACAATCATATAACAGTGATAATTGAGGTAAGTACAGACATAAAAAGTCTCATAAAATCCAGTATAAACAATAAACAATACATCAGCAGTAAGTGAGTAAATTTACAAAGATAGAGAGTCTCATACATCAACGCTTTAACATTGATTAATGAGATAGGATAAAAGAATAAACAATCATATGATTAGACCTGACATATTATGCAATTTCAAGTTGACAGTAAGATACCTAACTGTAGCATATATACAGTAGAGATAGCAGGAAGGAAGGTGTAAAGTGTGCTGAGATTGTGAGATTCATGTGATGCATGGACATAGCCATGTATTCATAAGATGTGATTTGAGAGCATTTTTGAAATGTGTGTTAGTGGGGGCAGAGGTCAGAGAAGGGGGGAGGTTATTCCAGGATCTAGCTATGGCATGAGAAAAAGAGCTTTCCCTGAGTTGTTAGCTTTAGAGATGCAGAGGAGGGATTTCTCAGTAGATCGGACAGGACGATTAATTCTGTATGGAGAAAGTAACTGGCTTAGTGCATGTTTTTTTTCAGGATGTCTAACAATATTAAAGGCAATCACTAGCTGGTGGTAACTGAGTAAATGGGGAAGTTCTAACCATCGTAGTTCCCTTAGAGACTGACAGTGATGGGTGCTGAAGGTGGAGTTGTTAGCAAACTTGGAAATTTTATTGTAACATGATTCAAATCTGGTGAGATCAAGTTTTCTGACTTGGGTAAGAATTGGCGCAGCATACATTAGAGTGGAGAGTAGATGGGTTTGGGCTAGAATGATCTGTGCCTGTTCTGAGGGGAATTGTTTATGCCTATATAGGATTCTCATTTTTTTGTGGACCGTTTTTATGGTTTGTGAGATATGGACATCGAAGAGTAGGTTATTGTCAATTACTACACCAAGGAGTTTGGTATGGTCAGAGGCAGATATGATGGTACCATTTTTGGAAGAGATTGAAAAGGATAGGGAGGTAGGTACAGATTTGTTGGGGATGGAAAATAGCAATTTTGTCTTATTGGGGTTTAGGATTAGTTGGGTATCAGTAATCCAACTTTCTACAGAACTGAAGGATTCTTGTGTGAGTTGTAGAGTGGAAAGTGATGGAACAGAGCAGATAAGAGTTGAATCATCAGCATACTATATAAGGGAGGCATGATGGGTGGAGGTGTGTAGATTGTTGGTAAATATGGAGAAGAGTAGTGGGCCTAAAACTGAGCCTTGTGGTATGCCTATTGTAGTTGGGAGTAAAGGAGATTGTATGCCTTACCATTGAACTGATTGCTGCCTGTATGACAGATAGCTTTTAAACCAGGCAATAGTGGAAGGGGCAAAGGACAGGGAGTCTAGAAGTTTGGAGTGTGAGACCATATCAAATTCTTTTAAGAGATCTAAAAATATTGCAGAAACAAAATTATTGTTATTTCTGTGATGGTTGTCCTGGCTGGTGATAGAGAGCAGAGCAGTTGTTGTGCTTTTACCGGAAGCCATGTTGTGTGGAGGAGAGAAGATTGTGTGTGTGTTTAGGAATTTCATGACTTGAGAGTGAATACATTTCTCAAGCAGTTTAGATAAGGGGGATAGAATGGCAATAGGACGGTAGTTTGAGAATTCATAAGAATTGCCACCTTTATGAAGTGGTATAATATATGAAACTTTCCACAGTTGGGGGATGTAGGCTTCCTGTATGGAGCGGTTAATATTAGAGCTATGTACAATTCCTCCTCCCCTTATTTCTACCTTAAATTTATAAAATTGCATCTCATCGACGCTTGCGCATTAATTTAAAATACATCCTTGTGCATGTACATCCCAACCTTGGCCTGGTTCCTTGCTTAATTCTTCCTCTCACTCATTAACTTATCTATTTTCCTTGATTTGTCCATTCCCCTTTTATATTTCCCCCATCCTCACAATAATAAATCTTTTGCTGGATTTTAAACCTTATGCCATCTGTTTCTAAACTGACTTTTTGCCCACTGCGAAATATTTATTTCCTGAGTTGCATGTCTTATTTTACTTTAATTCCTACCCGGATCTCAGAAACATCATAAATCTGGTATTTTACGGTCACGTATGTCAATATACCAACTGAAGATATTTCCTAGTAATTTCCATCTCTCTAGGTATTAAAGGCAGGTCTGATGTACCTCTTTTTCTATTGTTATCCTTAGACCATATTAACTCATTACAGCCAAATGCACCTCCTGGCATTTCTGCAGTTACCTCCTAGTGTGCCTGTAGGTGTTCAAATATTGCTTGTTCATGTTTGCATTAATAATTCCAAAACCATGTTACAAACAAGGCATATGAATATTTTATCTTGAAACATACATAACGGCAAACACAATTGTACTGATATATGACCTCTGTCAATAAGTATTTGTTAGACCTGTAAGGCGATAAATTTATTTTTGAAAGGCTCAAGCCACACCCACTGGGAGTTAAAGGTACACACTGAAAAGAGCTGTACTGGAAGGAATGAGTTAACTTCAAGGTATTGTCTTGTGATATAGCTTTGCCTCTCAGCATTTCCTAGTATCTTATGAAATCCACTTATTAATGCCGTTAAAGTCTTAAGTTTTGCAACTGCGGTGGTGGTGCTGCGGTAGCGTTGTCAACTCACAGCAAGACGTTGTCCGTTCGATTCTCAGCTAAATCGTCTTCTGTGTGGAGACATGTATGAAGGGGCGTACCTTCGTTGAAGGTTGTGCGTTAGAGCTGGTAACTCCGCATGTAAAAATCTTCTACCAATTATTAGCGGACTGGAGCTCCGCTGTGGTGACCCCTAACCGGGAAAAAGCCGAAGGACACAGCAACAACAACAAAGTCTTAAGTTTTGCCATGTGACTCCACTCTGTATACAGCTGTTAAGGCTTCTTTCATATCTTAATCTTTTCCCTAAAGATAAGCAATTAATATATTATGATTTATAATATTATGGGTTACTGTTATAGTGATTAAACATGTTGTGCTTTCAATACCCTCTTACAGTTTTATTAGATCAAATGAGATAATCTATTTTCCTTTATTCATATAGTAATGACGCTCATACTGCAGGCAATCTCTATTCTCTCCTTTAGACTACATGTAGCTTTCTTACCAGACCCTCTTGTATCTTCGTGAATCAGTGGTGATAAAATTCTCATTAATCCAAATGTTTATTTTACTATATGTATTCATTTTACTAGCACTTATATATCTACTAGTGTTTCACAATAAGACTGTCAGTAGGAGCCATTTTACTGTTTACATCCTTCAGAAAATCTTGCAGTTGAGCATCACCAAGCTATGGTGAACTACAAGACTAACTCATCACTCAATGACTCAGCCTTTTATCAGCTCCTTCTCTTGATTAAGTCAAATCCCTAAATTAAAACCGTATCAAGCATTCTTAAAATCCCAACAGAAAATGTATTTGTTGCTGTTCTCATTCCTTTTCATTTTTCAACAGGATTAGTCTCTTTATACTTCATCTACAGGTGCAAACTATCCACATTCGGCCCGATGCTCCTTGTCTTTTCCTGGCAGCCATTTCTCTGCCACGGACTGCAATTTCTCCCTATTTCTTTTAGTCTGTCTTTCTGCTGCTCTTTGCCTCTCTTTCACTCTTCTTTTTCTGAATACAGGAAAAGCTTCAGGGGCCATTTCAGCAAAGATGATCTCTCTTTTCCCCTTTGGGTACTGATTTTTGCTGTTGTTTGTCCTGTGCTTCCACAGTCAATCCTTGGATCTACTTGTATCTTTCCAGTTCTTTATCTGCCCTGCTCAGGTTGATGAATGTTTTTCAGCCTCGGGAGAATATCTTTAGAGTGACAGGATATAGCATTTTAAATATTAAGCTAAGGTGCCTACATAGTCTAAAGTGAGGTATAAAGTTATTTATTTTAATTTTGGTGCCAGAGGAAAAATTGCAATAAACAAAGACCCTTTGTTTGTCCATCAACAGCATTTTCCCCTTTTTACACAAGTCAGTAAGCATTATCTTTTTTTTTGCTGGTAGGTTTGCACTTTTATTATGATCGATCTGAGGAACCTTTCAGCTGGTCTCGAGGGAGAGAAGACTCTGTACTCTCTTTCCAATTGAATAGTTTTTTCAGTAACCCTGTTCACTGGGCCAACAAGTCTTTTCCCACAGATCCCTCTGGTATATTTGCATACCAGAAGTTCTCTTCTACTTCTGTCTTCGAGTTCTTCTAACTTCAACTTGTGCTCTTCTTTTATTGCTACCAAATCTTCTGTTGTCCCTTACAAAAACTTCTATTCCTTTTGTAGTATCACTAACTCGTCTGAGCGTTTATTCAGTACATCCTCCATTTCTCCAGTTTTCTTGTCACTTCTCTTAATTAATTTAATCAGTTAAGGAATACCCTGTTCTGATCATTTCAGCATATAGTTTGTCCATTTTGCCACCCAAGCTTTCTCTGTCTGCATTACACATTTGGGGATGATTTTGTTCAGCCATCCTGTCTGAAGCTTGCTGGTTCTTATTGCGTGTTGCTATCTCCCTTTCTCTGTTCTCCTATTCAGTTGTTTCTTCTTTCTTTATGCATGTACACCGCAATTTCCTTTCTCTTTTAAATATCTATTGATTGAATGAGAGGACGTGAGCTAAAATCCTAGTATTATACTTTTATTTGTGTGGCTGTTTGGGAGCCAACACCTCATGGCTTCTTATTCAAGTGCCATAACAGAAGTCAGCAACATTTTTTTAATGTAAAATGTGTTACCATTTCATATCTTGGATGGCGCAGTGGTGCAGCGCTAGCATTGTCACCTCACAGTAAGAGATTCTCCTGTTTGATTCTTGGCTACAGTGCCTTCTCTGTGGAGTCTGCACGTCCTCCCTGAATTCGTGTGGTTTTCTCCTGGTGCTCTGGTTTCTTCCACATTTCAAAGACATGCATCTGGAACATTTCTCCCCGGGCCTCCGCTGAAAATTGGCATTGTTTCAAGTTGTACTTTCCTGGTAAACAAATGTTAAATAAAATAAATCATAAACCTGATTATTAGATGCAAAGCAGCCACTGTTAATAAAGTATATACTAAAGTACCACCAAATTATGAGTGAATTTACTGTCTCTATTTTGTGTGCCTTTCTAGCATCCCCCTCTCTCATTTTCTGATTTTAATGATTCACTACATTGCATTCCTTTTTTTCTCTTTCTGTCCCATTTATGTTCATTTTTCTACAAGTCCAGAGATCCCAGAAGCAGCTCAACCATGTTCCTCCCAGGTCAGGAAACACCTCACCCTCTGCCTACCCAGGGACGTCCTCACAGGGTTGGTGCAGGGGCTCTGGTCCTCTGGTCATCCTGATCTGGCATAGTTTGGTAAGTCACAAAATGTGAGTTTTGGGATGTAATACAGGATGTGGTGGAGTGGACAATGGAGATGCAACTTTACCCATGCAAGATCTTCTCTAAGGGGTGCAAGACTTACTGCTCCAGTCAGCTGTGACCATCAAGCCATCCCCTTCAACATCAGAGTCTCCAATACTCAACCATGAAGAAGTGGAAACATTTGAGGTCCTGAAGAGTGGGGTGTGCCTGGCTACAACTCCTCCTTACCTCCTGCCCTCCTCCCCTAATACTCTCTCCTACATCCTCAAATTTACTTCCTTCCCAAACTTCCCTCGTATATAAAAAATTATTTAGTGGTTCTATCCCAGCCAGAAATATAGAACCCCTCCCCGCCCAGCTCCTTAAGCACAACCCTCATGATGTCTTCCTTCTGTGTGTCACTGTCTCCCCATTTTCCAGCTTTTCATTTTTGCCTTTTCACACTTTTTAATGAAATAAACAGGGTGTCCACATAAAGGCACCCCTACAGGCAATATATAAAACATCTTTATATTTATAAAAATCATTCTGAATAGCTGTGATCAGGACCACTTGCTTTAACTGTATGTTATTAGCTCAAGATGGGTTGTGGATGGCTGATCTTGTCCACAACTGACAAAAAAGTCTGATTTCAATTAAGTCTTTAAATTTTAACATAGTACTTTCCACATGCCTAAACAATTCTTTTCCCATGTTAAGCATTTTATGAAAGTGGGCATTTCCTCACAGAAGCTTTCATACTGCCAAAGCCAATTGCAAATGACCTGCAATCAGTATATTTACAATCTTTGCAGATAGCCACTGCACAACTCTTCGAGACAATGAATACCACCAAATAACCGGCTTTACAGAGTGAATCTATTACTTTTAGTTACTAATGCATAATTATTTTTAATGACATCAAAATGAATGTTTTTTGTTACTTTGGCAAGCTGCAATGTGCTGTAATGTGTGCATTTAATCATCATTACTTGTGTGCGAGTAAATCTGTATTTAATGGCTTTGTAAATGAGTAGCACTCTTACAAAATACGTAGTACAGATGAAGAAACTTGAAACTTTCCAGTCTTCTCTGTAAAAGAATTACTGTTGCTCAAGTGAGCCTGTTTAATTCATTCTTTCATTCTTCCCTGGATAATCACCTGCATGTCAATATTCTAGCTCTGTAATTACTACAAACCTCACTTGACGATAGATAATGGGTAGCTTTTTTCATGTTTATGTTTAGCCATTCATTTTTTTTTCACTTTTTCATTTACATAACACTATGGCTTCTTTTCTCCCTTATTTTAATATGTTACATTTTATTTTGTTGCCCTTTCTCAGGTTCACATTTTTTTCTGATGTATGTTAGCAATTATCTGTTTCATTTGTGAAAATGATTTTCTTGTCTGTTTCATTGCTATTTCTTGTGTATGTCGTGGTTATTTCTTCATCCTTTTCCCCACCTTCTCTGATGCAATGGGATTATATCTTTACTGCCAGAGCACCTGAAGAAAAAATCATCAAAATAAGATAATTGAGAAAGTATGAGTTCCCATTAGATGGGGCATCTCAGCGGTCAAGAAAAGTACAATGATGTTTTATGATATGCTAACAGAGAGGACATACTAACTTCTGTACCCTAATTCAATTTGTGGGTGTTATGTTGCATGGGCTAAAACAGGGAATACAAATTAACACAGAAGTAAAGTGCAGGAAAGTTTGCTTAAATGATATGAGCTCTTCCTTTGATCACTTTGGGATTTCTGTTACAGCATGGCCTGAAATCTTGCCTGACTTCCAGAGCTTTGAACCCTTCCACATAGCTTGGTTGATGTCTCCCCCTGAGGGGCATTGATACATCTTGGGTATGTAGGTGGACGTCAGCCCATGCCATTTTTAGTTCTCTGTAGCTGTAGTGTAGTTCATTTCATGTTGTATGAAAGCTTTCATCAGTCAGGTGCTTTTGTTATCAGCTATCTCGATCTGGGCAGATAAGTACCCTGTTGGTAAACCTTTATTCATTGCCCTGGGTGTTTTGATTGTTGCATATTTATTTGCAATTGTATTAAAATCATGGTTATGTCCACTCCACAAAAAATTAATAGGTGTGAATGCAGGCACCAAAGTCTATTTATTTCCATTCCCATTGCGTCTTTTACCTAGGGCCTTCCCACAATATTTCTATGGATTTAGTAACAGATGACTTCAGCGGTTATCATGTAAATGTGTGGGACCCTCAACTGCCAGTTCCAACCCCTGAGAATGTACTGCCTACCATGGGGGTGGGGCTTTCTTTGGACATTGGATGTTTACCTTATAGCAGCCTTGCCACCTCCTGAAATCAAGGCAAGTCTTCAGGGAGTACTCCTTCCCAGGCTCCTTTTCAAGCCTGGAAGAAGACAGCATGGGATTGTTTTTCCTTCATTCAGGAAGTACTTCTGATCAACCTTGTATGTCGTGGGTAGCACCTCTTATTAAAAAGATGAAGAAACTTTCTCCATTGAGATAGAAGACAAACTCCACAAACACCGCTGGAGAGGAAGATGTTTAACTAGAGTCCCCAGATGTCTTCATCCTCCTTATGATTTGAAACAGATGATGAAAACACTTTGTTCTCTAGGTCAAAACCGGAGGATATCCTATTTGGTAAGACTATCTTACTGATGAAGGAGAACATCAGCTGGGGTGGTCAGTTTGCCACTATATATATATATATATATATATATATATATATATATATATATATATATATATATATATATACACATACACATACATACACATGCATGCAGTATATATACAAGAGCACTCCATATAATCAAGTTCATAATGTTGAACATGTTTAACACCGACAGAAGTGATTGAAAGTCATTTGTTTACTTCTGCTGTTCTTAAGTCTGTGCAAGTTTATGCACATTGGAGACTGAGGAATTTGCTCTTTCCACACTGTAGAACAATTTCGGACTAGGTATGTATAATTAGCAGGGGGCATGGGAATATAACCCCATCACATGTAAGGTGCAGAGGGGTTTGCTCCCTGCAAAAAAAATAAGCGTTTTGTTGTTTCATTGTTTTAGCTTTTGATCTTTTGGGATTGATCTTTAGCCATTCAACATTTGTGTACTTTGATGTTTCAAAGTACACACACATACACACACACACGCACACACACACACACACACACACACACACACACACACACACACACACACACACACATATATATATATATATATATATATATATATACACACACATACACACACACACACACACACACACACACACACACACATATATATATATATTCACTTCTTAATTTCGAAATACCAAAATCCCAAGGTTCAGAATATCGAATTCAAAACCTCGAGATCTTGGAATCTCAGAATTAAGAACCCGTCCCAAAAAAAGCAGTCGACACATCACAAAACATGTTTTTGCATGGGAGAGGCAAGCCCTCTGTGCCTCCCACACCCCCCGCTACTTAAATATACCAACTCCGAGATCGCACACCAGTGAGGAAAAGGGAAATCTCCCTTTCCGCACTGTATGCCAATCTCCATTCAGGATTTGAAGTTTTAAAACTTTGATCATATGATCTTCGATCATATGAATTTTTGAAATTTTAAGCTTCGAAATTCTGTAGGGGACCCATATATGTGTGTGTGTGTGTGTGTGTGTGTGTGTGTGTGTGTGTGTATCTTTTTAAGCCTGGATTCCCAAAGCTGGTCCTTAAGGCATTTAAAAGTGCTTTAACTTCATATCTCTGGAACCATACTCCCAACCTGTATGATGTTCCCTGTGGTACGATCGGACTATAAATCAGTCTCCTTTGATGTAATTATAAGACCAGATACCCCATCAAGCTCAAAAATGCTTAAGAATTTTTCTAAGACAAATTACCTGCTACTAAATGATGGTATAAGAAGTTTCAAAGCCCCATCAAATGCAGATAACATGGACTCCTATGCAGAGATGTACACCAATGCCCTGTATAACCATTTAAGCAGTTGTATAGAATCGGCTGTACCTGTAAAATCAGGTCTTGCCAAAAAAAAAAAAAAAAAAAAAAAAAAAGCCACCCTGGTGGATTCCTAGTAGAAACAGGCTATACAACAAGAGAAAGAAACTAATGTCTAACTCTAAGAACAAGAGGGAATTGGTTCAGAAGAAAAAGAAATCCCTCTCTAGCTTAAAAAAAAAACAATTTAGACATCTTGTCAAGTTTTTCAAAGCTAATTACAAAGCAAAAATAGCCTCCCTAGCTAAGGATAATCACAAGGCATTCTTTAATTATATCTGAAATCTAAAAGGGAATACCCAGCTATGTGCTGAACTGGTTGTGGATGGTTCCACCCATACTCAACTGGAGGTACGAGCCAACCTGCTAGCTGACAGATTTGTAGCAAACGTCACCCCCTGTCCTCTCCAGCCATTCCTCAAAGTATACCTGCCACCATTCCTCAGCTTATTATCCCAAGAGAGCAGGTCATTTCAGTGCTCTCCAAGGCCAAAATCATGGCATCAGTGTGACCAGACAACATGCCAGGTTGCCTTTTAAACAACTTAAAACATGACCTAGCAGACCCCCTTGGATTCATGTTTAACCACAGCCTGCAAACTGGCTATGTTCTGGCGGCATGGAGGACAGCAATAGTAATCCCTCTGCACAAAGGGGGACCATCAACTGACCCTAGGAATTATAGGCCCATAAGCTTGACTAGCCTCATCTGCAAGGTCATGGAAAGAATCATTATGGACCTTATTAACAAGGACATAGGTAATCTCCAAACTCTGAATCCAACCCAGTTTGGATTTGTTAAAGGTAGAGCATGCCTGTTACATGGTTAACTTCTTTGAGAAAGTTATCAGGGCCCTGAATGAGGGAAAGACAATGCATACCACCTATCTTGACCTAGCCAAGACATTTGACACTATCCCCCACTCAGGTATTATAGAGAAACTTTTCCAGTTGGGAATTAACCCCTACCATTACCAGATAGGTAGCCAACTTGCTTACCAACAGGAAACATACTGTAAAAGTTGGTGGCTTCACCTCTAGCAAAAAGCCAGACACCAATGCCGGACCACAGGGTTCTGTGTTGGGTCCCTTACTGTTTGGAATTTATTTCTCAGGAGTCCAGGCAAATTTGGACGGCCTGTGGCTGACCAAGTTTGCTGATGATTCAAATTGGGAACAATCATTGAGTCCCCCAATGATGTTAATATACTGCAGGCAAACTTAACGCAGACAAATGACTGCTGCTAAAGCCATGGATGAAAGCTAAATATAAAAAAATTCATTATTATTCCCTTTGGGAAAGCTGACATCCCTGCTAATTACATTATAGACAGCACCCTCCCTAAGTGTAGACCAAGTGGTACGTGATCAGGGTACTCAGATTGATAGCAACCTGAACTTTGACCACCACATACCCACAGGAGTAAGAAATGTATCACATCTTATAAGTAAAGGCATCGCATCTAGATCTAAGGATGTTGTAATTCCATTATACTCAGCCCTCATTAGACCAATAATTGAGTACAATACTCTCTTTTGCGTGTACCTTACCAGACACCTGCAACAACTGGAGAGACCACAGAGGTTTCTCACCAAGAAATTACAGGTTACACAAAACAGGTCTTAAGCAGAAAGACTGAATGCTCTGTTACTGTATCCTGTCTCCTACAGGTTGCTAAGGGGTGACCTGTGCCTGGCTTACAGGGCAGTTTCTGATCTGGCCTTGATGAAAATGCTACACATTTGTAAATCAAACTGCTTGAGGATCACTCATTCCAGGGATCTTATACTGGTCTCTGATATGAAAAGGTCATGATGGAGTGATAGATATATATCCGAGAGACTGCCGCTTCTCTGGAACAAGCTTCCATATGAAACAGAGACCCTCTCTGACTCTCTTCAAATGCAACCTAGATCAATGGATGGGTGACTGCAAATTCACTCCTGGGGTGGCACCCATGTCCCTCCTGGACAGAGTAAGTCATTGTTAACTGCTATGGATTCTTACCTCTGCAAACTTCACTCACCTAACCACTGACAATTGGGGTAACTCAGGATAAAAATGGCTAGGCTTGTAAGGGCTCTAGGGGCATTAGCATAGTAACCTTCTATGAACCTATGAACCTACAGCATGAAGGAAGCCTGACCAGTTATACAAGGGTCAGGGTCCTCACAAGTATTTGTGCAAGCATCCTGTAGCTGATCCAACCATGATATTCTTGGATGTTGCAAGAGGTTCTAAAGTGGATCCAGACCAGAATGGTCTTTTTAGTGCCAGGAAAAGTACAAACTTAGACCATCTTGGGAAGAAGTTGAACATGTCTGCAACCCCAGCCTTCAGGGTTCTTGATAGTCAGACATATGATACAATATTAGGCTGAAGTCCTCAGGTAGTTAATAGAGATAAGTAGGAATGTGTCTGCTGCAGGGCAGGTGGCAAAAATAGTTAAATGTGCCCAAACCCCTTTGCAGTGGGCAGACATACTATTAAATGCAGGTATGATGATACAACATTGGAGTTAGTAATTGGCAGACTCATATTACAAACCTGCCAAAGGATATAAAAGTGCAGCTTTTTAATGTCCCATTAGATAAGCAGCTACTGTTTGGACCCCTTTCTCATGACAGTCTGAAGAGACTCGAGGAAGAAGGTTAGTAGGTGCACTCTGTGAAACAACTATTCTGCCCTCCAATATCCAAATATAGAAAACAATTACCCTTCCAAACATTGACCCTTCTACCATCACCAGACTAAGGAAAAGTAGGTAAAAAGTAAAAGGTCATTTCAGAAAAGTGGCAAGGAAATCAGAAAGGAAAGCCTGGGGGCTCTTTGGTTCATGACTCTACAAGGAATAGCTGTGACTATGTTCCCTACTCTCCCTTCCCCCTTCCAAGACTCCCCCCAGCCTTTAGACCAAACTCAGAACCTCTTCAAGATTAGAGATCACATAACCCTTCTTTGCAAAACTTTGGGAAACTATAACAGAGAACATGTGAGTGCTGCAGATTGTAATCCAATGGTACAAACTGCAATTCCCACCTGACCTAAATTTCCAAAGAATGCCCCAGCTCCCAAAGATCAGGCACACCTTGTGCAACCTCTGTTAGAGGAAATGTTACAACAGGCTTTGATAGGGAGATTATTCTCATAACAGAGAAGGCCAAATGATTTTACTCCAGGCTTTTCCTGGTGCCAAAAAGGGAGATAGATACTGGAAACCTGTTCTAGAGCTTTCCAGACTGAACAAGTATCTAAAGATTCCAAATGTCAAACTGCTTACACTGCAGTCCTTCTTACCTCTTTTTCTTCTACCACTCCAGCCAGCCCTTTGAAGAAATAATCCCCTCTTTGCCATGCACAAACTCTCAGACCTCATAGTGGAGTCACCAAGACAAAAGGAGCAGAATCTTCCTGAAACATTTACATTGGTGATAAGGTGACAATACCCATAAAGCCAGTATCACCATGACAACAGAACACAGGGTGTAACTACAGCATAAGTGAGTGCATTAGCAAAGGTAATGTGTTGGTGGTAGATGCAGAAATGTTTTCCCCTCTCACCATAGACTACAATGAGCAGACCAAGGTACAGAACATTGGAGCTAATTTGGTAAAGTTCTTCTTCCAAGCCATATGGTTAGTTTTGTTATTGGGATGATAGTTATTTAATAAGTGCACAACTATAGGGTGGCTCCTTCTACTGGATTACATCGCTCATATTTGGGAACATCGACACCTGGTTTAATATGAATGGAACCAATTTGCTAATGTGCTTTGGATGTTTGTTCAGCTTCAATTGGCTTAACTTAGCATCTTCCCTTTTGCTGGCTTATTAAATTCCAAATCAAAAGTCAGTTGGTCTGTTGCTTCAGAAAAAAAAAAGAAAAAAAAAACAGAGGAACATTGATCACAGTATTAATCTGAGATACTGTTTTGTTTCTTTTTTTCTGATTGATCTACTGACTGGTAAGAGGTTTTTAACCCTGGTTGGTTAGGCTGAGAGGACGGGTTGTGCACTGCAAATAAGAAATACAGTCTCCATCTCATTTATTAAGGGGGGGATTTTTAAGTAGATTTTGAGTGGTAGGTAAATAAGTTTAATCAGGAGAAGGCAGGTGTAGTGCTTTGTGCTTAAAATGGGCTGTGGTAATTAAGATCTGACACTCATAACTGTATGTGAATTCAAAGATCACTGAGTGTATGCCAACATCCAGACACTGGTAATGATTTCTTATAACAACATAGCTCTTGTCTTAAAAGGGCTAAAGGGTTTGCTGGGACAAAGCTTCATTTATTAGTGCCTTACTAAAGAACTGCCTAAGGACCAATCCAGACAGTTGATCACCCCTAAGTACATGACATCACTGAAAAAAAAGATCTGGATCCTATAATAAAACTGTAAAAGTCTAAAAGGTCACTGGTAAAGTCTTCAGGGAACAAAAAAGAAGGCAAAATGGATAAAAGGCATCATATCCAAAAACGATAATTAATTCAAAGAAGACTCAGAAGGTGTCCTCCCAATATGAACTGAGCCAAAACATAAGCACTTCTAAAATATCTAATTGAAGACCTTGTTTTAACTCATCCACCCCTCCCCCAAACAGTGAGTTGCAACCAGTATCATAAGATCACTCTTCTATTATCACAATACATCTGTAGAGCAAGATCATTCAACAACTGGTATATATAACTACAAAATTTAAGGAACTGGAACCAGCCATACAGAATACACCAGAAGTAACTGGCAGATGTGACCAATTACAGGCCATTTACAGAAAGTAGAGGCTGAGTTGCAGCTTATAGCTGACAGGTTTGATGACTTGCAATTTCATTCTAATCAATTGAAAGTTGAAATTACAAAAGAAGACAACTGAAAGACTGGTGGACTGGGGGGGTGGACTGGGGGCAGAAAGGAAAAGTCTCCATGGCTGAGAACTCTGGATAGTTGTGAATAGAATCTAGGCTTGGAGGACTGTATTTAAAAATTATTAATATAATATAATATAATATAATATAATATAATATAATATAATATAATATAATATTAATATAATATAATATAATATAATAATATAATATAATATAATATAATATAATATAATATAATATTAATATAATATAATATAATATAATATAATATAATAATATAATATAATATAATATAATATAATATAATATAATATAATATAATAATAATATAATTAAATAATATAATAAAATAATATAATATAATATAATATAATATAATATAATATAATATAATAATATAATATAAGTAGTAATAATATAAATAATATAATAATAATAATATAATATAATATAATATAATATAATATAATATAATATAATATAATATAATATAATATTAATATAATATAATATAATAATATAATATAATATAATATAATATAATATAATATAATATAATATAATATAATATAATATAATATAGCTGTGCAGAAATGACATCATTTCTCTAGTCCGAACTCCCAGAAATATTTTGAGATTTTCTTCACCAACCTTAATCAGGCTGGTAATCACAAAATAGATTTGGAAAAAGAAGTTCTCTACCATCTGTGGGAAAGAAAGACTGGATCAAAACTGAATGCTGAGATTTCATTTTTTTTTTTGATTTACTGAGAGATATTCCAGTGTTAATGAAAAATGTCCTGACTAGGAAATACAAGCCAAATCTTATTTTATTTCCCCTCAACTCTCAAGGTGGTCAGTATAAGCTTGATTCCAACTGTTCACGCATTAGCAGGGGCAGAAACTGAGCTGAGTTATAATGCACTGATTGGAGAGCTTCACAACGAAAGAGACTGAGAGAATATGTGATCGAATGAGAAGTAAGAGGAGCGGGCACTTTTGTCTCCCTTTTGCAGCACTCATCACTTCAGTATGGACAACTGTATATTCTTCCAGACAACAGGTTACTCTTACCGGAACTGACATATGTTTGACCTCATCTGAGTAAGTACTTATCACTTTTTAAGATAGCCTTTTTAACAATAAAAAATCCAAAAAGTGGTCAAAAACAGTAGTAAAACAAAATACTAAATGAATACCTACTAAGGAAAAATCAAAGAACAGTCTAATGAAATATCTTTAGTGATTGTATGAGGCAAAAGTGGTCACTATAGTTGTTGAATAGATTTAATTTAAGATGTAACCACTGTTTATTTGCTTAAAATGTGATTTTTATCATTTCTCATATGAATTGCTTTGTCATTGAAGGGTCACTAAGGCCACTTTGTTTAGTTATGGGAAAAGACCTATACCTGTCTTTGTGTTAAAAGACATATGTAAATTCGAAAAAATAGGAGCTCTTTTGGCTTATCAATGGACATTTAAGTCAACCTATTTATTTTCATCTGGTATTAAGCATTTTTAATAACAATGTATTAAAACTAAATAAACTATATAAAAGAGATTCAAACAAATTATGATATTAGACACAAACTGAAGAGATGTTTAAGTGTTTTACCAGTAAATATACTAAGTTATGAAAAAACTTAACCTGTTAAAAGAATTCATTAGAGTCATTATTCATAAATACTAAAATAAAAGAGTCATCTCTCTTTGACGCAAGCTAATCTGAGTGGACTGCCACTGTTTATTCAAAATTCAGATTTATTTATTTATTTATTTGTTTAACATTTGTTTACCAGGAAAGTCCAACTGGGACAGAGCCCATTGTCAGCGAAGGCCCAGGGAGAAATGCTCCAGACGCACTTCTTTGGAATGCAGAAAACAAACTCTAGTTGGCAAATAAAGGAAATTATTATTTTATCAAATCAAAGGAGCAACTAAATAGTTACATGCAGAATTACTTTTAATGTCTTTATTCTAAGAAAAGGAAAACAGATAATGAATCACAAATGAAATGGATTCATGCTGCTCCAGCAAAATATGGGAACTTCAGTTATTTCCTTTTGAAATACTTTAAAATGGAAATCTGCTAGAGTAGATTGGTTTTCTTTTGAAAAAAATATCTTTTAAGATGATTTAATTCCACCAATTACTAAGTTATGTAATTGTTTGACATCTGAGGCTATCAAAGCTCCCTTCCAATATAGAAACAAGGCTAACCCACATTAAAGAAGAAGAAAAAACAGGGTTATCAGTTGAACATTGTAGGTGATATCCATCCTGAATTGCCGAAGCTATAAATCATAAACTAGTTGGGGTTTTGAAGAACACTTCTCACATCAATATGTCTTCATCCCAAGTAGGAAAATGCCACAGGCCACTATTCTCCTGCAACAAATAATATGAACATGCAAATGTAGACCAATTAACGACCCAGTATCACCAGTAAGTTACAATATGGCAAACGCTTTCAATGCCCTAAATATAGGCTTCATACTGAGTTATTATATGTTATTTCAGCAATATATTACTCAGATCAGAAACATGCATTATAAGTTCATAAGTGTATACAAGGCTAACAACCACCTAGCATAAGCATTTATAAACCTAGCAGCGCAATCCGACCAATTTGTGTCCCAGTGTATTGTGGGCATTTATTAGGAGAGGGTATGTTAGGAAATTTCAAGAAGTGATGTGGGGGGAGGGTGTGTAAGTTTGGGCATTACTGTCTGCTTCTGTCTTTCAGAGACATTGGAGCCAAACCTGGGGGTGAACTTACAATTTCCTATCCATCAGTCAAGGTTACATTTAAATAGGGTTAGAGATGGACTCTGCTTCACATGGATGGGGAACCTGTTCCATAGCATGAGGATCCTTTGAGACACATTTCTGTCTCAACAAAATATCTTATTTATGTCAAAAGCAAAACTGAAATCCTTGGATCTAGTGCTGCTGATGCTGTTAGTTTTGCAGTCATGCAAAAGGTCCATCAGAGCTGGATCTGAGGATTCTTTGTATGCCATGCCTAGACTGCCTCTCAGTAACCTGTAGGAAACCGAGTATAGAGATAGGGCTTTACGGCAATCCATATAAGACGATGTGTTTATACCCTGGATTCTCCTGGTAAGGAATCTTTGTGGGCATTTCAGTTGTTGCATAGGTCTGGTCAGGTACATGCTGAAGAGGGCATTATTTTCAATGATAGGTCTGATAAGGGATGAATAAAGTGGCACAATGACTTTGTTGGACCTGAATGTCATGCCCTTTCTTATAGAGCAACATAGAATGATTTTCTTACTTCCTTGGCCATATATTGATTAAAGGCCAGATTACTGTCTACATATGTTTCCAGATTCCTGTCAACTCTTAGGGGTGTTTTATCGATGGACTAATTAGCTTGGGTGGCAGTTTTCCCAAATGGCCCTCTAATGCATTTCTTGGCATTTAATTATAATCCTTGACTTTGGCACCAGTCATTTGTCTGTGTTAAATCCTCTTGTAAGATGTTTGTGTCATGGCAGGGTATCTATGATAATTCCCAGTTTGCAGCCATCTGTGAACTTGGTCAGCCAAAGGCCCTTGACGCTAGCCTTTACCTCTGAGAAGTAGATGGCAAATAAGAGCGGTCCCTACATGGACCCCTGAGGTACCCCACTGGTGACTGTAACTTAGTGGAGGCGGTGTCAGAATACTAAAACATTTATTGGGCTAAATGACACCCCCTACCTATTTTTTTAGTAACATCTGGTAGAAGACAAGGTTGTTCATTTTCACCTATTTTGTTCATTCTGACAATTAATCCTCTTTTATACGGATTTTCATATTCATTAAAAGGAGTCTGAGAAGGTAAACAGACCTTTACATTATTAGCATATGGAAATGATGTCTAGTTTATGACAATAAACTATCAGGAATGCAATGACTCCTAAAAGAGGAGTTAAGGGATCAAAGTATATGATGTCAATCAGAGTTAATTTTGAATAATCAGCTAAGATAATTATACTAGAATGATACCGAATATGGGAGAAGAAATCTCATTTTCAAAAGAATTAATATTTTTAATGATTCTGGTTTATGGTCTCAAGTCAGAATACAATAATGATTAATTTTTGAAAAAATCTGACAGAAAGCTAACAGCAGGTTATTAGGCTTTAATAATATTTATTTTTCTCTATCAGGATAATCAAATATAACAAAAGACATATAATTTACTATTTTTCCCCTATGCTCCATCTACTAAGATTATATGTATCAGACCAGATTCAAGTTCTGAAATTTTGAATAACAAACTGCAAAATTCTTATGATGTGGTGAAGCTCCAAAAATACTTTGGAAAATATGACTAAACTCCTTGAAATGCAAGGTGTTACTTTACCAGATATAGATTACTGTGCCAAAATTATAAAATCCAAGCATTTATTAAAGCTCCAGAATGTTCCTTCCATTCCAAATGAGTGTATAAATAAATTTCTTTTACAAGATTTTAATTGTTAGCATAATGGCTAAGATCTTCACCTTACAAATACAATGTCTAGGGTTCAATCCTAACCTCCAGTTACTGTCTGCTCTTCTCCCTGTGTCTGTGTGGGGTTCCTCCCACATCCCAAAAACATACTAAGTACTTACACCCCAAGAATGAAAGGTACTGAGTTCAGAATCATCCTCTGAGTGCCACTTGAGAGGTATGCCAACAGAGTGCCCCCAACAACAATGAATGGAGACATGGGCAGCAGGGGTGAGGAGTCATGTAGATCAACCTCTTTAGGCAGAAACTCTGGTGTGCAATATTTCCTAGATAGGAGAACATGCACCACTGATTACGAGCACTGTCAGGGCCAGGCGGCCACTCATTGGTGTAAAAATGGGCTCTAAATGATTTGATCATGTTGATAAATATCAGGGATGGGCATTTGCCAGTGCTAAGTAGGTTGCAGATATGACCTGCTCTGCCGTATACCAAGACTCATGCTAATGGTGATGTGAACTATGATTGCCAGTGTGTGCCTGGCATAAAGCATCCATGGGTCAAATGATTTACCACAGATTCCCAGTGTCAAATGTTCAGCTGCCCAGTCTGGGTTACCTGGGATAGCTCTGTTGAGTCAATGCTGGCTGTAATACCAATGAATGTACACTGAATATACATTCACTTCCACAAAGTGGATGACATGATGGTAGGGAGGTGGACATTGGATGTCCTGTGCAGCCAGTAGACATGGGGAAAGGACAGTGTAAAAAAGTCACTTGGCTTGGGATTCAGAATCTACTACTCGGGCAGATGAAAGACTAGAAAAGGGGTGGGAAATGCAGTGAGAGCGAATCTTCTAAAGACAGTAAGGGATGTCAGACTCCAGTGTAAAGATAGGGCAGCCTTCATAATCTTAGCCTATGTCCCACAGCAGGGCTGTGACGTCAGGGAAAAGAAGGCATTCAGTCAGCAGTTGCAGGACCTCCAAGATAGTAGCAGGGCAAAACTAGTTGGCAATGGGGGATCTGAATGCTCACAGTGGGACAGACAGAACATGATATGAGGACTGCCTGGATCCACGAGTGAGGTAACAGGAACAATTAAGGAGAGCTATTCTAGACTTCTGTCTGGCAAATGGCTTAATGATGGCCATCACATGATTTACCAAAACAGACATTCACAAAATTGGGTCTATATTAAATTAGTGAATGCTTAGAAATGCGAATGCTAATTCATCGACCCCTTTTAAGTGAAAGCTTAAAATCTCGAACACTCGGAACAGCGATTTTTTTCACAGGAAAAAAAATCGCTGGTCCACAAAAATAAAAAAAAACAAAAAACAAAAAAACCTTAAACCATTTTATAATGTGGGAGGCTTCACCCCCCCCCCCACACTCCCCTACTGGTCCACAAAAATAAAAAAAAACAAAAAACAAAAAAACCTTAAACCATTTTATAATGTGGGAGGCTTCACCCCCCCCCCACACTCCCCTACTTAAATATATCAACTCCGAGATCGCACCACAGTGGAGGAAATGGCAAACTCCTGGAACCGGCCCAGTGATTTTTTTCCCTGTGAAAAAAATTGCTGTTCCGGGTGTTTGAGATTTTAAGCTTTCGCTTAAAAGGGGTTGATGAATAGCGTTCGCTTTTCTAAGCTTTCGCTAATTTAATACAGACCCCACAAAATCACATACAAAAGAGTTCAACATGCAATTCAAGCAGATTTCCTCCTGGTAAGGAATGGTTATTTGGATAAAACCAGACTGCAAAGTCATCTCCAGTGCAACAGTCAGCCCACAGCATGAAGCACTGGTTGCCACAATCAGCTGCAAGCAGTGGTCAGAGAAGACTTTAAGGTCAACATAAACTAGACTAAAGACCTAGAAGATGACTGGAAACAAAGCAAAAGAGTTCAAGGAAATACTCAAAGCTCTAGCACCTTGAGGAGAAGAGAACAAAGATGGAGTTGAAAAAGAATAGTGGATTCCTAAAGCAAGTTTGAAGATAATGTCAAGTCAGATATGACAATAAGATACATAAGGAAAGCTAGTGGGGCAATGCAGGACAGGAAGTTATCAAAAGAAAGGAGTGTAGGAAGAAGTGGGGGATAGAAAAGACTGACTAAGCCAAGAAGGAATACTGGTCGGCTAATAAAGAGACTAAGCGAGTAGTTGCAATGGCAAAGAACATAGTGCAAGAGAAACTTTGTCAAGTTCTGGAAAGTAACTTAGCAAATGGCACAAGGAAGTTCTATCAGATTGCAAGGTTATAACAGAAAGATAAAGAATATTGTCATTGGACACCATTCTTAAGGAATACCAGCAACAATCAGCTCAGCAGTCCCGAGGCCATTAAAGGCAGATGGAAGGAGTACTTCAAGTGGCTTTTGAAAGAAGAAAACTCCACAGAAGCTGTACTGCCCTATGCAGAGCCTACAATGAAGGAGAAAGAAGAACCCACCAAAGAAAAAGTAAGAAGAACAGTAAGGAATGTGAAGTCAGGAAAAGCAGCAGGCTAAGATGAAGTCGTGGCAGATATGAACAAGATGTTGCTCCAGAGGGTACTCATTGTAGTATCATTGTGTATTCCAAATAGGTGGAGAGTAAGCATTCTAGTGCGGTGTACAAGATCAAAGGGGTCTCAAACTCTGAAAATGCTCTAGATAGTGATTGATAAATGGATACGCAGAGTAGTAGAAATAAGATGGGAGGTGAGTAGTTTGGATTTAGATTAGGAAGCAACACAACTGACCTCATATTTGCAGTAAGATAGATAGCAGAGAAGTTGGAAACGAGGAAAGAGCTCAACTAGACATTTCTAGACTTGGAGAAAACATATCACACAGTCCAAAGAAAGCTGATTTAAGCAGTCCTGTGATGGTTCAAATTCACAAAACATTGATAGAATTAATGTAGACTATGTACAAGGATCCAATGACATAAATATGAACAGTGTTTGGGCTCACAGAGTGACTCCCAATTGGAGTGAGTGTGCATCAGGGTTGAACTCTGAGCCCACTCCTGTTTATACTGGTGATGGACTGCTATTATACTGGTGATGGACTACATTAGCAAACAGGTGGGAGAGGACAGATCAACAAAGCTGCTGTATGTAGGCTATGTGACACTATAAGCAGACTCTGAACAGAAGCTTTAGCAAGTGATGGGGGGCTTGAATGCAAAATTGAAGACATATGGGATGAAACAGTACAGAAAAGACAGTGGTCATATAAGAAAACTGGAGAAATTAGAACAAGCCGAAAACTGAAATAAAAGGGAAATAGTGGAACAAGTTATCAGAGGGGTGGTTGAGGAGAAGGGAAGTCTAAATGAGGAAGTCAAAACTAGAATCAAAGGTGCTGGAGTCAACTGGCACAACCTGAGATGGGCAGTAGGATGCACTCTGTGGGTCAGATGCAGAAATAAAGACAGAGTAGAAACCAATGTAGCCCCATTTGGAGAGATGGTCAAGGAGAACCGATTATAGTGGTTTGGTCACATCTACAGGAAAGACGTATATGAACTGGTAAAGAAAATGTGGGAGAAACATGGAAAAAGACAAGAGAAGACAAAAACATCCATCCAAGAGATGAATAGATTGTGTAAGGGATGACGTTTGACAATCACTCATGACTATCGAAAAAGGTAGAAGAGTGGCTCTGAATCAAGAGATGTGGGGACAAGAAGTGGGGACAGTTGACACAACACTGTAACTCTAAGTGGAAATGTGAAAAAGGGGGTTTGGTGATGATGATGAAGATTTTTTTTCTAATTGACTCTTGGATTAATATTTTAAAGTAAAAAATGGTAGATTAATCTAGAAGGCTCAAAGAATTATGAATTCTAGGACACCTGTAGCCTGTAGGTTTCTCATCTTATAAGAAATTTACCCTTTGACTCTTTGTCAATATGCATGTATGTGTGTGTGTATGGGTGGCCTAATGGTTAAGGTGTTTGCCTTACAAACACAAGGTGTATGGTTTGATTCTCACTAAGGGATAATTGGCTAGGCTTAAAATAGCTTGCAAGGGCAGTTAGCTTAGTATGAATATATATATATATATATACACACACATATATATATAGGTCTACTGAAAAACTTTGATAGCCGACAATGTCCTTAACATACAAAATGTAAATATTAACAGTCTATTGTGCATGCACTGAGCCCTGACCACAGAGCATGCATGCAATATTAAACATAAAAAAAGAAATAAAATAATTTTTGCATGGCAAAAGCCCCTCCCCGCACCCCCCATACTAACTCCAAGATAACACAATATCAGGGCAAGGGCATATTCCTCAACCCTGAGAATTGTGAAATGTCACACACTTATTGACATTCTGTTTAGCTGAGCAAATCCTGTCCAGTAAACAGATGTCAACCAAATGTAGTTCCAACCTTATTCATCTCTCATATACACAGATGTCTAAAATTTCACTTGCAGTACCTTTGGAAATAACACATATTTGGTTCACAATGGAAATGATAACTTTCATTTTCACAACAGGTTGAAAAATCTGGATGGCTTTTCTTTAGAAGCGCTAAAGCTGTTTCCAAAAATGTTATATAATAGCTTTTTCTGCCACAGTGATACTACAGATCTTAAATTTGTTATTAGGCAGACAAACTTAAAGATGTAATGAAAATTAATTATTCCTATGAGGAAGGAGGCGCAGGAGAAATTTCCAGTCAGGTGGGAACCCCCCATTACCAAATAACTTTATGAGAACTGGTTGTGTGTGTGTGTTTGTTTCTGCTTTTCTTTTAATGCTTAAACTCCACATGCTGCTTTAATTTTTCTTTCTTCCCCTAGCTATTATCGCTGCTTGTGATAATTCTGCAACCCTTCCTGACATCCTGGGTTTCTCAATTAATGTGTTCAGTAAGTTGTAACACATTAATTTTCAGTTGTTTTCACTCAAAACCATGTAAATAATATATAGTATCTGCATTTGTACTTCCTTGTGTTATTGTTTGTGGATCACAGGCTAGGTTGTCCTGTGCATGGTCAAGTCACACAGTGCATCAAACATCGCCACATACATGATACTGCGACCAGTATTCAATGCTTGCACACTATGTAGGACACTGTTGACTGGGAAGCAGCCACATGTATGTTGTGAGTCATAGTACTAAGCAGTCAGGAAAGCAGAGGGGGAATAAGTATATGCAAATGGCCATACAATGGCGTGCAAATGAAGGTGCACAGTCTAGCAAGTGCCTAATGAGATACAACTGAAAACGGGTCATGATTCCTTGATGTAGGGAGCAGCATGCACTCAGCAAGTTATGTGTCACTTTAAGAGAAAAAACGTGTGGGAATTTGTGAAGCTGCAACAACAACAACAACAATATGCTAGTAGCAGCAGCAGTGATCATGTGACAGCATTCACTGTCTATAAATACCATCCAACAGAAAACATGGTGCCTCCTGCCAATGCATAACTGTTCACAGAAACCCTGTACAAGCATGTTAATAGCTGTATAGAGGCAGATGTACCCACCAGGAAAAAGTACAGAACTAACTCAAAAAACAAGCCACCCTGGTGGCATCACAAAATCAGTTGGCTGTATAACAGAAGGAAGAAAATCATGGCAAAAATTAGGTGCAGCACCCAGCAGGATAAAAGCACTCTCATCAAACTAAACAAACAACTCAGAAGACAAATAAAGTTTGTTAAAGCCAAATTTTAGGTACGTTTGGTTTCCCAGGTCAAGGACAACCACAAAGCATTCTCTAGTTATGTCCACAACCTCAAAGGCAGTACACAGTTGTATGCAGAGCTCAATGTAAATGGAGCCATCTATACTGAGCCAGAAGGTATAGCAGACCTCCTGGATGATAAATTCAGCTCAAACCTTACCCCTCTCTCCCCTCAACCTTCCCTCATGAAACATCATCAAATATAACCCCCCCTACTATCACTAGGGAACAGGTCCTCAATGCTCTCTCTAAGACCAAGAACACCGCATCAATGGGCCCAGGCAGTAACCCAGGATGCCTTCTAAATAGCATGAAGTATGACCTTTTAGGGTCTCTGGAATTACTATTTAACTTTAGCCTCCAAACAGGCTTCATTCCTCATGAATGGAGAAAGGCAACAGTCATCCTTCTGCACAAACGTGGGCCATCTACAGACCCTGGAGACTACAGACCCATAAGTCTCACTAGTTGTTTATGTAAAGCCATGAAAAGAATTATCATGGAGGTGATCAACAGAGATATAGTAAACCTCCAGACATTGGAACCAACCCAGTTTGGTTTTATCAAGGGCAGATCATGCCTACTCAACCTGGTGGACTTCTTTGAGAAGGTCACCAAACAATGGATGAGGCAAAATCATTCACACTGCCTACCTTGACCTGGCCAAGGCATTTGACACAATACCCCACTTGGGCATTGTTGACAAACTCAAGTGGTTTGGTACAAACACATATGTCACCCAGACAGGACCCAGGAAGTTAAAATTGGGGAGTTCATCTCTACAAAGAGGTCAGTCACAAGTGGAGTCCCTCAGGGATCAGTGCTTGGACCGCTCCTTTTTGGCATTTACTTCTCAGACGTCAAGGCTAATGTCAGTGGTCTCTGACTGACCAAATTTGCAGATGATTGCAAATTAGGAGCTGTCATTGAATCTCACACTAACACAAATGTTCTCCAGGAGGGGCTGACACAGACAAACAACTGGTGTCAGAGCTGTGGAATAAAACTAAATGCCAAGAAATGCAGAATAGTATCCTTTGGGAAGTCATCCATCCCTGGTAACTATCATATTGACAACACATCCCTTAGAGCTGACCCAGTAGTCAGGGGCCTAGTGACACACATAGATAGTAATTTAGCCTTTGACCATCACGTATCTACAGTGGTGAGGAAATCATTCTAAGTTGCACAACTTATAAACAAGGGTATGGCATCCAGGTCCAAGAAAGTTATTGTTCTACTGTATTCAGCATTCAGCAGACCTATCATTGAATACAATGCCCCCTTTGGTATGTATCTAACCAGGCATATACAGCAATTGGAATGTTCACAGAGGTTCCTCACTAAAAGAATATAGGGCATGAGTAAAATGTCCTTTGCAGACCGCCTCAAGGCCCTATCCCTGAATTCTGTCTCCTACAGGCTTTTGAGGGAAGATCTACGCCTGGCATATAGGGCATTGTCAGACCTCCCATCTGATGGACCTCCTGCATGTCCACAAAACTAACAGCACCAGAATTACCTATTATAAAGACTTAAAACTTGCCTGTTGTATAAATAGGACCTACTGGAGAGATAGGTATGTATCCCAGAGACTACCCCATCTATGGAACAGGCTCCCCATCCATGTGAAGTAGAGTTCCACCCTAACCCAATTCAAGTGCAACTTGGACAATTGGATGGGAAACCAGAAATTCATCCCTGGTTTGTCACCTATGTCTCTAATGGTCACAGGTAACTGTAAATGGTTAACCTCCCAGGCCCCTGCTTACACTTATCAAGGGTATCAGAACTTGTCAGATATTTGGGATGCATGGCTAGGCTTAAAAAGGCCCTTGTAGTCATTAGCCTAGTAAACACATATGAACCTATGATGATAGACAGCACAAATTAAAACATTACTAGAAGCATAAAACCTATTGCCAGCTGACCAACCAGCAGCTGATAGACATTTTTGAGTGGACAGACATATTATATGAGTGTTGACTGTCATGTATCATCCACATACAGAATGGGGAGGAATGCACAGAGTTTTTATGCTGATGGATGCTACCTACAAGGACCTTCCAGAGACAAACAGGAGACTCATTAGGCGCATCAGAGGCACTGGCCTGCAAAATATTCACTACATTGCTGTGCCCATATGAGGATGGGGATATCTATTTCCTAACTGCAGCAAGGGGAGAGAGACACCATTGTCCGTGGCTTCTGTGACATCCACTGTCTTCCTCAGTTACTGGGTGATATAGCTTGCACACATGGGGTAATAAAAGCCCCGCACAGTATCCATAAAATGCATTATGTTAACTGTAAGGACATCCATTCTATAAGCTTGAGGTTATGTGCAATGTACAGGGGTTGATAGCCAATGTGTCTGCACACCACCCTGACAGTACCTGTGATTCTCATTTCTTGTATGCAAATCCTCTACATTGCAGTTTCCTGCATAGTGAAGTTCTATGGGGACAACTAGTTGGTAAGTGCAGTCACTGTGCTAATCAGTCACATACAGAACTAAAGACAGTGTTTACAAATGTCTGATCCCCACATATGTTCCCACTGTATTTCAAGTGATGCCAGATGCACAGTGGAGCTCTGGTTGAGGATGCCTGTATAGAACCTACCCACCATGGCTGAACTACAGTACAACACCACCCATTAGCAAATCAGAAGTGTTGTAGAGCATGTGATTGGCCTACTGAAGGCCTGGTCCCACTGCCTAAGTATGTCTGGGGGAGCAACAGTACACCACTTAAACTGCCTGCAAGATGTTCATTGCATGTTGCATGGTACATAATATGATTACTAGGAAGTATGCTTGCCAGCCATTCATCTCAGGAAACTACATCAACAACCCCTGTCACAGTCAAAACACTCACTTCATCGAGCAATGACAAGCTAAGAGACAGCAAGTAAAAGCCACACTGCACACCACCAAACAGTTGACAGGCACAGTACACAACAATGCAAATGAAGTGGTAGAATCTAGTCCAGCCCACTAGGTACATAACAACCACACAGCAACAGTGCAGTGTCACAAAGAGCAAAATTGATGGATGTAGTGTTAGTTACTATGTTGTGCTATCCATGGTTAAGTCACATTGTGCAGCAAGCATCCCACATGCATCATACTGTTTAATATCACACCTGGGTGAGTGGACATGTCAATGGAGTAAGACACAGGCGTATTGAGGAAAGGGTTACTTTGTGTCATAAACAATGTCTGCTTTTGACAAGTAGGGAGTAGCAGTATGGGACAAAATGTATGGATGGGGTCTTGTGACAAGTGGGCACACCATGTCATACAAAATGTCATTCAATGACAGGGAAAGGGTGCCACTATGTGGCCATGATTTTGGGCCACTATGATGGCTTGACATGGCAGGACTAAAGGCCCATGTGTCAGGGATGTTGTGTTATTGTTGGAATGGTACCTTTATAGAGTCCACTGGTGTAGTGTCCTGCTTTTGGAGGGTGTCAATCATCTCGTACCGCAATTTTGGGATGGTGACATGAGATACTCCTAGACATGTAGTACCTTGTGATGGTCTCTGAATGTGACCATCCAATGTATATACTCACGTTTGACCATAGATGTCACTGCTGGTCAGGGCAGTGATGGTGACATTTGCTGTCCTTGACAAAAAAATGGATATGACCCCAGGGTGTACCAATATAACCCTTATGAGACTAATATGGCATTGTGCCTGGACTCCATAGTGTCACCAAGGAGTTGGCAGTGCTGACTGACATCTTCATAGAAGCCACAAACTGTCCCAGTCATCTATATGTCAGCATGTTTTACAACAGACTATAGCCAGGTGACAACCCTGCACATCTGCTGATTCAGCCCTCATGTCACCTGCATATTAGTGGCTGGCATGACACATGATGGTGCCAGGAACCCATGTTAGGCTGTGATATGGTGAGTATGCCACTGTCAGATGAACTATAACATTCTACCAGAGCAGCCACAGAGGGAGAAGTGCTGGTACTCTCAATCATGGGGAAGCCCCCCCCAATGGTGATGATGAGTACTCATGCTAGGTAAGGCTGTTTCTACAATCTGAACGATGAATGGTTGGAAGCCACCCAGGATGAAGATAACCAGTAGCTGTTTGTCATGTGACTGTGACTTGATCTGTGTCTTAGCATCATTGTCATATCTTGCATGGGAGCTGACATCAGCCTACATAAGTGTCACTGTAGTGGTGTTCTGGTGCATGAATATACAACACAAGACAGAACAGAGTGTACATAGTACCTGTGCTACATCTGAGGCTGTGTACTGTGCACACAAGCAGAGGTATAGAATATGCAGCAATAGAACAGGCACATGTACCTGCACACCTGATGCACCTACTGGAAATATATGCAGTGATATATGTGCCCTGCCTAGAACCTGTTTTGTATATACATTCAGTGTGGTTATTAACCTGATGCATTTCCCTCTGGCACACTTGAATGGTGGCCACTGACAAAAGCTGTGTCCAGTCCTCCAGGTGTAATAATTGTGTCTTCATCATCTCCAGGCATGAGCACTAATAACCCCTCCTTATCAGTGGGACATTGCTTCCTCCACTGGCCAAACTCTCTGTTGACATGCAGTGCGCCTTTGTTCAGACCCACTTGATCATGTTGGTGACACGCCTATAATGTTTCATTGTGTGATTCTGCCCGACACAGCATTGATGTCATGGACCAAAATTTCCTATATGTGGTCCCATATGGACTGATAAGAACCCCTTTGCGTCAATACAAGGTACCCATGTTTCCAGCATACCTGTAGCAGATGTCGTTCTCAGATGTGCTGGATTTGTTTAACCTCTGCCATCTGTCCCTCTTCAGGACATAATGACAGCTATGGAAACAAGAGACATAGCAGTAGGCCAATGACTGCTGAGGACAATAGGCAATCAGTTGTAAACAGTAGTTTGCAATAGGTATGTACCACCAATATGTTATGTTATGTTAGGTTATATTATATTATGGACAGTGTTGTACTCAAATAATATCCCAGACCAGTGGTAGAGACAGATATATATATATATATATATATATATATATATATATACATCTGGGTGGCTGCCACACAGAAGCCTACAGGGCTATATATTGTGAAGGGTGGGTTTCACAGATTCCATGAATAGGGACCACCTAGGATGCCACAGCTGAGGGCTAATGGACTATCATATTGGGGTTACACACAGGAAGGCTAGCTACAGGTAGCCCCACAGCATGCTCACATGTAGCATGTTTAGGACATACAGAATAGTATAGGGATAAGTAGCCCTGACAGTGGGCTGCCGCCCCACAGCTACAATGTAGATATACTACTGTGCATATTGCCAATGGGCTGTGTGCATGTGCAAGTCACAAGTAACCTTAATGCATGTATGAGTGTGCACCTATACCCTGTCCAAAGGCAAAGGATGATGTGTACAACATTTGTGAGAAATGCATCTTGCTACGGTATATAGACCACTGCACCTCTTCAGTACTGTGTTTTCTGTACCGTATGCTGCTCTGCTGTCAAAAACTTGAATTAAGCTGCTGTATTGGTGCTACTGTTGCTCCTTATTGCCAGCTCACTGCAGGGCATCTAAAATGGTCTAAAATCTGCTTCTCTGCAAGTGCATAACAGTTTGCACTGCATGTATTGACATGAGTCTAGAGTTCTTGTATATTTATGAATCACTATATTTTGGATAAATGCACATGCAACATGATGCACATACATGTTTCATCATATGCCACCAATATGCTATGCTTTTGGGATTTACGTGTGATTTGTATATGTGTGTGTCATGCTTCAAGTTAGCACTAAGGAGTACTGCTTACAGTTCAGAATTCACATTCCCAGGATGAATTACTGGGTTCCATCTTGTTTTGCATGATATTTGGGGTCTATATCACTTTGCCAATAGCTGAATTTAGCAAATTGCTAATTACTGAAGTCAAATCAGCGAAAGCTCAATTAAGCGAATAACCATTTCAACAAAATGTTTCCTAGGGAACAAAAGTAGTAGGCCAGTAACTGTCCATAACAAATACAACAAAATTTAAAACCCTGCAAAGTGGGCTCCACACTCCCAATCACACACTCCCAACTAAATATACCAACTCCGAGATCGCACTACAGTGCGGAAAAGAGCAAATCCCCGACAATGGCCAATCATGTCCTTTCCCTAGGAAATGTTTCACTGAAACAATTGTTTGCTTAATTGAGCTTTTGCTGAATAGGATTCGATGATGAGCAATTCACTAAATTAAGCTTTCGACAAAGTGACATAGACTTGATATTTGTGGGAATGGCTGCCTATACTAATGCCCCAAGGAGAGTACCTGTCTGGTGTGCTAAACAGAGCAAGATCATGTTTTTCTCCTCTGTAGAGGGAGCAGTTGCTGGGACCATATGTGGGTCCATTTCAGAATGTGGATGTTTGGTTTGACCTGGGCAAGCTTTGGAGTGAGGACAGTGGCAACTCCAGGACAAGTAAGCATTGCAGGCAGTGCGACATGAGCACAAGCAGAGATTAGGTAAGAATGCCCTGAGCAGTATAGTAAGTATTTGCCATTGATGGTGTTTTTTCAAACTGTAATCATAAACTTTATTTTTAGTTATTCAGAGCAGTGTTTCTAACAAAGGTTGTTTTCTCTGCCAGATACCATGATATACCAGATAGGCTACCATGGAAGACTATATTTGTATTGTCTTTTTTCTTGTCCATACATCACAACACTGCTGCACACTGTGAGGTAATACATGGCTTCAGCTGTGGATAGCATGTACGACTTCTGATGTCTTGCACTTAGATATGAAGCTGCAGCTGTGAGGCTTTGGGCCCATGTAAAGGCTTCTGCTATCATGTACATACATGTGGGAGTGTAGTTTCACACTGCTATCATGTACATACATGTGGGAGTGTAGTTTCACACTGCTATCATGTACATACATGTGGGAGTGTGGTTTCACACTGCTATCATGTACATACATGTGGGAGTGTAGTTTCACACTGCTGTCTGTATGTCACCTACACTTGTGTGTGGCGCCTGTTTTGTTCTCTTGTCTTTCAGCACAGCCCACCAAGAGGCCTGCCATGCTGGCTGCCACAAGAGGCAGCTTAAGCTCTTAGCACAGCAGTGTTAGTTTCTGTATTACCTCCCGACTTGTACTGTATTAATTTTACAGTTTGGAGAACACCTTCCTTATGTCACCCTTCCCATTGTGTATTCCTGCTGCACAGATATTGTTGATACCAGTGAGCTGCAAGTGCATTAGCTGTACTGGCCATGCTCCTCCTGTATCTGCAGCTATGTTTGTAGAAAGGCTGGGAGTGCTTTGTGGTCAGGGGATGAATATTCCCAGGCAGGTAACCTGGCTCACTCACTTCCACAAAAAACACAAAGTGCCCAAAATACAACCAAAAACCACAAAGAAGGCACTCAGGAAGGAAACCAATACTCAGAAATGATTTATTCAGCAACTCGAAGTACAAAGAAACACATAAACGTCACACTTCTAAATACGTTTTCGTCCTTCAACAACTTCATCAGATAAAACAACATCTAAAATTCTAACCTGTTTAAATATCCTACTCATTTAACTATCAACCAATAAAAGATTACATTCAATTACGCAAGTTTCAACAACACAAAATGGATGTATATAAAATTGTATTATCTATCTAATATTGTGTAAAAAATATATTTAAATATTTAAACATTCAAATATATACTATTAAAATTAAATACTTTATTAAAATATTTTTTTTAAAAATTCCATAAGACATTATAAAATTGTGCATAAATAATGAAGTTGTTAAAGTAACAGCCAGTTCTCCCTCTAGTGGACATTAAAATTATTGTAATTCAAAGTTTGGCAGCCCTATTTTTAAGACAGGAGCTAGGGACAAATTTTCATTCATACCAGGAAACCTATTGGCTTCCAACATTATTTACCAGTAAAGTTCCCGGTTTTCTATATGTAGTTCCCACAAACCTCTGCTTATATCTTTGGCCACCATTTCTATTACAAAAAAAAAAATGCTGCCTTGTTGTATATTAAACTATGTCTATAAAGGGCATTAGCATTAATGTTGTTTTTTACCTCATACAGATGTTCATATATTCTTCTGTGGAGCGTCCTCTCTATTTTCCCCACAGATAATCCAGTACATGCCTTGCATAACACCAAGTAAATAACTCCACTACTATCACATGTGGCATATTCCTTGTTCTTCAAAACTCTATTTCTAGCTGTTAATTCCACATTATCGCTGTTATAAACATAGGGGCATTATGAGCAATGACCACATTTGTAAGTGCCTTTCTTACTACGTCCAAATGGATGTACCACATTACTACCCCTTTCAATAATATTCTTAATGTTAGAACCTTTTCTAAAAATACATTTGAAAGGGGTATCAAATATATCCAAATCAGAAGTAGCAGAAAACCTCCCCCATACTTCTTCTACAGTTTTCACTATAACACCAGCATCCCCCACTATAATTAGTAACAAATGCCTGTTCAAACATATTGTTTGTATCATTCTTAGTATTAGGTTTGTTCATCTCACTAATTTCTTGCCCTAGTATAGGAGCAAACCTATCCAGTCTACCTAGGGTTACTTCATCTTTCACTTGTTCTAATAAATCTAATGAGTATCCTCTCTGCAAAAACATTTGTTCCAAAAACTGACATTCAGTCAAAAAATAAATTTCTTCGGAGGACATCTGACTCCCCCTAACAAATTGACCTTTAACCAAACTATGTTTTTGACTAAAAGGATGTGAGCTGGTGAATAAAAGATTTGAATTTGCATAGATATCTTTCCTATATACTGTAGATTTAAATTTACCATTATTTTTATGTATAGTTATATCTAAGTAGTTCATCTTATCATATTGTATATTGTAAATATAAATCTTAAAAAGGCTGTAGTATTAGAACTATATTCATAGAACTCATAAAACATCTATTCTGTATCTTCCCAGACCAAACAGATGTCATCCAAATATCATTTATAGAGTTTCCAGCATTTATTATATTTCGAATTAAAAATATATTTTTCTCCCATACTTAATGTATATTTTAATGCCCACTAGAGGGAGAACTGGCTTTTGTTTTAATGACTTCATTATTTATGCACAATTTTATAATATCTTATGGAATTTAAAAAATATATATTTTAATAAAGTATTTAATTTTTATAGCATATATTTAAATGTTTAAATATTTAAATATATGTTTTACACAATATTAGATAGATAATATGATTTTATATTTTATATACATCCATTTTGTGTTGTTGAAACTTGCATAATTGAATGTAATATTTTATTGGTTGATAGTTAAATGAGTAGAATATTTAAACAGGTTAGAATTTTAGGTGCTGTTTTATCTGATGAAGTCAGTGAAGGGCGAAAACGTATTTACATCGTTTTAAAGGGAAATAGAAGCTGGATCCATAGTTTAATGTCAATATTGTTATTTACAAAGTTTCTAAAAGATTTATAGATATGATTTAAATAATTTAGATTAGTAAATTTAATAGTATTATAACGTATATTGATACAAAGTGCACACCAAATTTTGTTACTTAATTTGCTTAAGTGTAATTTTTTTATTAGCTTATTTTCATTTAGAATAATGCTTGTATGTAACGATTTATGATAATATTAGCCTAGATATACTCAGTTACTAGGAAAGAAAAACATTTACATGCTGGTATCATTGCACAAAGAACTTAGTTGCACTGGATGCACAAAATTTGATCAAAGAGTATGGTCTATCATCATTAGACTGGTTGATTCTCAGTAGTTTGTTTTCATTCACCCAAGATGTGTGCAGAACAATACAGAGCTCTTCCTATAGTTCATCACCCAAATTTATAATTCTTATGGATGAAATACTACATGGTGATTCTAACTGGAAAAATTTAATCTCAAAAATCTATAAAATTGTTATTACTTATGAAACTACTCCTAACCAGAAATTTTGGGATTTTGTTACTAGAGATTGTACATTGTCCCTATCTTCTATGAATAAATCAAATATTTTATACTCTCTTAAATTAACTTCTAATCTACAAGTATGGAACATTTTCTTCTGGAAATTTCTACACAGAAGTTTTTACACCCCTAATAAAATTGCTAAATTTAACTCTTCTGGACAGGTGATATGTTGGAGATGCTCTCTAGAGTGTAAGGCTGATTGGTCTCACATTTTTTATGATTGTTCTCACATTAAGAAATTTTGGAATGATATTGAAAATTTTCTCCAAGCCATCTTCACTGATTCTTTTATATTATCAAAACCTTTAATTTTTCTGAATGTAAATTAATCTATTGTATTGAATAACAAAAATAAATATCTTCTTTGGACAATTTTAGCAGTAGCCAAAAAATGTATTACAAGAAGATGGAAATCTTCCTCCATTCCAACCTTACAAGATTTCATGATCCTTTTGGTTGAAGTAGCGTCAATGGAAATAAAAGTTAAAGAATCAAGAATATACCCAAGAAAATGGATTGGTAATCCTTGGACAAAACTTTTATCTCTTATTCAGTCATTGAATTCAGATACATCTTCAACTAATTAACCATATTGAAAGTATGAATGAATGAACATTGTACCCAACTTTACATTTTATATTGCTTGTTCCCTTTGTTTCTCTTCCTTTTTTCTTTTTTTTTTCATACAGTGCTTGAGGCCTTTGTAAATTTTGTATATAGTTTACTATTTTGTTGTTTAAACGATTGTTTTAAAAATCAATAAAAAAACTTTGAACAAAAAAAAAACGTATTTACAAGTGTAACTTTTATGTGTTTCTTTGTACTTCGAGTTGCTGAATAAATCATTTCTGAGTACTGGAGCCTGTCTCACTCTACTCTGAGCATTTGTCAATGTGGCAGTAAGTGCAGGAGGCAGCTGGCAGTCTAATACCACATAGGGTAGCTGTTATCATGCCCTTCTAGAAGCACACTGAAGATGTACTCAACTGGCGGGCCCTTGCCATCATGTGACCAAATATGAGTGTGGCCCCTACCACTGGCCACTCTGTCCTATCTCAGCCATCTGATGCCCCACATTGACGTCCATCTAGATTGGTCAGCAGCCATCATATTGCCTATGCCACAAGCTGTCCTCAGTCAAGTGTAACTCCTGATCCTATGGAGCTACAACCAGCCCTTTGTATATTGCATGGAAAGTCTATATTGAACAGGCAGAACAAGAAAGAAGAATTTGGTATAAAATGCATTGCAAAAGTATTTAACTTATAGTAAGAGTTGTCTTGTAGTATAAAAAAGCAATTCATGATAGGCATGATACATTCAAAAAAATTATGGGAATTGTCAGTTTTTTTCATGGAGTCTGTTTATTGGATTGTCAAAGATATATGTAATATACAAGAGAACAGAAGAAACATCAGTGTATATCCCATAATACTTCCACTCCGTGCATCCCTACATTTACAAATCACCAACAACAAACAACCTCCATATGTTCTAATCCTACACCAGCCACTGGTAAAAATGTTTTAGTGATTGGTGACTGTTGTTAGACACACTGATTTCATAATTAGCAGGCTGGACAAGGACAGGGTTATACAGTTAGCTGCCTACTGAGATCAAGGGCTGATGATGTAACTAGGGCCCTTAGGTCCCTTTTCTCCACCCAGAAAGAGTACAGCATGATTATAGTCCATCTGGAAGATAATGAACTGGTGTACAAAACACTGATGGATATGCAAAAGGACATGGTGGAACTTGCTAATTATCAGATAAGAGAAAGACTCTGGTTTTGAATGGAATCTTCCATCACTAAGAATGATGTCATAAAAAAATAACAAGCATACCTGTAGGTTGGCCAACAGGATGATGCCCTGGAGTTCTGACACATGCAGATCACCATAGGCAATAATGTAGCATATGCTAACCAGCTAGAGGTCACCCTCCATGTCCCAAGAAGTTCACAATGAATACTTTGACCCACTGGAGACCCTTACCATACAATCTAACACCTTACTCATGGGAGACTATAATTACCCTAGTATAGACTGAGAATACTACAAGGCCTCATATATACTGGCACAGAGATTCCTTGGCTTTGTAAATACAAACAACCTTGACCAAATAGTGAATACGCCCAGTAAAGGCTTCAATAAACTGGTCTTTTTACTCAGAAATATGGAAGAACACTGCATGCCCCTAATGTCTCATCCTCCCTGGTAATGGCCGACCATAAAGCTATATCCTTTTAAATCAAAATCAGTTCACAAACCCCAGTAAAACCAGTAACAGTCAGAAACTATTCCAAGACAAACTACCTTTTATTAAGTGATAGTTTGTCAAAATTCATTGCCTCTCTAAACCCTGATAACACAGCAGCCTGTACTGAATTGCTCAGAAACTTTGGCAGCCATGTCAATGGCTGCATAGAGGCTGCTGTATCTATGATAAGTAAGCCCAGAAGTAGTCCCAGAAAGAAATTGCCTTGGTGGTATCCCAAATTAAACAGGATATACAACAAAAGGAAAAAAATATAGCAAAAATCAGGAAGGGTAATTCCCATAAAAATAAAAATTCTCTCAAACTAAACAGGCAACTAAAAGGACTAATTAGGTCAAACAAAACCAATTTTGAGGTTAAGATAGCCTCCCAGGTAAAAGATAACCATAAGGCTTTCTTCATCTATGTTAGAAAGCTTAACAACAGCACACAGCAATGTGCAGAATTAGTAGTTAATGGTGCCACATTCACTGGGCCGGGACATATATCGAACCTGTAAGTGGATAAATCCAATTTCAACTTTTCCCCCCTCTTATCCCCAACCATCCCCCAAAGAAATGCCCTCAAGCATAACCCCTTCAACTATAACTAAGGAGTGTGTACTGACTTGTAAAGCCAGGATCACAACTTCAGTGAGCCCAGATAACATCCTGGGATGCCTCCGGAACATTCTGAAATATGATTTATCAGAATCCCTGGAGTCACTCTTTAACTATAGTCTTAAAACAGGCTTTGTGCCATGAGAATGAAGGACTGTGGTAGTCATCCCCCTTCATAAGGGAGGACCTTCAACAGATCTTGGAAACTACAAATCCATTAGTCTGACTATTCTTATTTGCAAAGCACTGGAAAGAATTATCATGGGAATTATCAGCAAGGACATAGGAGACCTCCAGTCACTGGATCCATTTCAGTGTGGCTTGGCAAAGGAAGGTCATGTTTACTGAACTTGGTGGATTTTTTTTGAAAAGGTCATTAAAACAGTGGATGAGGGGAAAGTGGTGTATACTGTCCACCTAGATTTGGCTAAAGCATTTGATACAATACTCCACTCAGGCATTGTCAACAAACATATAGAACCTGGTATAAACACCTTTATACCATGCTGGATAGCTAGATGGCTCAAAGATAGAATCCAAAAGGATACGATTGGCGAGGTTACCAGTGGAGTCCCTCAGGGTTCTGTACTTGGCCATCTCCTGTTTAGAATCTACTTCTCAGAGGTCAAGTCCAGTTTCAAAGGCCTTTGCCTGTCCAGGTTTGCATATAATTGCAAACTGGGAGCAGTCATTGAATCCCCCCAAGATGAGAACACCCTTCAGGAAGGTCTAACACAGACAAACACTTGGTGCCAAAGCCATGGCTTTAACACTCAATGCCAAGAAATGTATTATAGTATCTTTTGGCAAGTCAGCCATCATGGGTAACTTTGTCATCAATAAAACACCCTTAAAAGTTGATTCACTAGTCAGGGATCTGCAAACCCATGTAGATAGTAACCTAGCCTTTGACCAACGTGTGTCCAAGGTAGTAATAAAATCCTTCTATATTGCTCAAATTATAAGTAAAGGCATAGCATCTAGGTCCAGAGAGGTCATCGTACCATTGTACTCAGACCTCATTAGACCCATCGTAGAGCATAATGCCCCCTTCAGTATGTACCTGACCAGACACATGCAGCAGCTGAAACCTCTACAAAGGTTTCTTATAAAAAGAATACAGGGAGTAAACACAGTGTCCTAATCCGATCACCTCACAGCCCCATTTCTTTACTCAGTATCACACAGACTTCTGACAGGTGATCTTTGCCTGGTGTACAAGGCATCCTTGGACCCTGTTTTGATGAATCTTTTGAACCACCACAAAACAAACAGCATCAGAACTACCAGATCAACATGTTGCTTGTGACATAAATAGGACACGCTGGAGAGACAGATGTGTTCCTCAGAGGATTCACATTCTCTAGAACAGGGTCCCCATCCCTGTGAAGCCGGGTTCCTGCTTAACCCTATTTAAGCAAAACGTGGCCCAGTGGATGGCTAATCAGAAATTCACCCCATGTCTGGTACCTATGTCCCTGATGTTTTTGATATAAATCAAATTTGTATGCCTCATTTGGGTTGCATGGCTAGGCTTATAGGGGCCCTAGTGGTTGTTAGCCTAGTACACACCTATGAACCTCTAAGGGGAAGATAACTGGGTTTAAAAATGGACTAAGTAGCTGGTGTTATTCTAGGAGGATCTAGTGCATATTAGCCTGGGAAGACACAATTGACAGCTCATCTTGCTTTGCCAAGGATGGCCTACATCTCTCTTTCAAAGGGTCTGCATACTGGATAAAGCCTTTTCTACCTCACTGTATGTCTTATAGGCAATGCCCATCTAATGAACATCCTAAATTTACAATTGCATCAAATCCAAAATTGGATAACATCAAGGTAGGTCTTCTCAATACCAGGAGTCTTAATAATAAACTGAGACCTTGAGGTATTTCTATACCTATTACATGCCCATGTATTGTTAATTACTGAGACATGGTTCGAAAGTAAGGAAAGAACTTCCTCAGTGGATGGGGACTATGACCATCTTGCCTTCAAGCTCATTGGAATTAGCTTGGGAGTATCAATGTTTGTCAGTGGCTGTATCCATTCAAGGCTAATAGCCAGAGACTTAAACAGGGGGTTCTTAGAAGTTCATCTTACCCTAGTTAGGTCGAACATCCAGCCTAAAGCCTGTTATTGATCCTCCTCCTCCATGGCCCAGATGAACCATCAGAATTTCTGGTATTCCTTATAAATATTCCAGTAAGTAAAAATACACCAATTCTTGGCGACTTCAACTACCCTTCCATATATTGATGTACCTATGCAGGTTATGTACATTAATATTTGGACTGGGTAAACAAAATCTCCCTAATTAAATTATCCTCAAACCCAACAAGGACAGAAATTGTCTTGATTTGGTGCTCACTAACACTGCCTTTGCATGTTGCATTGCTTGGTCAGACCCTCATTGGCTAAGTCAGACCACTGACTCATGACCTTCACTCTCTGAACCTCCATTCTCCCAGCAACCAATACCACCCTCTTTAGAAACTTCAAAATGGTGATCCTGATACAATAAATGATGAAATACCTAAACTTACCCACAACATTCCTTCAGTTGACCCCCAAGTATGCAACCAGTTACACTAATGATTTTTATGTCCATTTAGATAAATGAATAGCTCTAGCAATCCCTACTAGAGCCAAATGCACTGGAAAATTTAAAAATCAAACCATTCTGATGGTTAGTCAACATAAACAAACTTTGTAATAAAAGAAAGAAACTCCTTAAAACATCAGTTAGGACTAGAACTTTCCAACATGAAAGTAATGAAAAAGGAACTTAAGACAACTGGAAAAAAAAAAAGCAAAGCATCCAATGAACTGAGGGAAAGGATAACTATATATCCTTCGGTTACTTCGAAAAATCAGAAATAATTTGCAGAATTTATCTGAACTCTTCCTTGATGGGATCTCCCACTCATGCCTAAGAGACGTAGAAAATATACTGGCAAATAAGTCTCCCTAGAAATTCACATCTTACACCAGTTATCCATAAGTCACTGCTCCCCATCACAAAAATCTGTCCCAAAAGTTCCTTCTAAGACCACAAACACTTCCTCTGTGGATGTTGAAAACATAACTGGTGCATAGCCTTTTGATTGCCTTACAGTCTTCTTGCCTGGGCCCCACTGTGGCTGGTTTGTGGATTTTTAGTATTGTTTCAATGTTCACATCGAAAACATAACTGGTGCAAAGCCACTCCATTGCCTTACAGTCTTCTTACCTGGGCTCTGCTGTGGCCAGTTTGTAGATTTTTAGCATTGTTTCAATGTTCACATCGAAAACATAACTGGTGCAGCCCCTCCACTGCCTTACAGTCTTCTTGCCTGAGCCCCACTGTGTCTGGTTTGTGGATTTTTAGCATTGTTTCAATGTTCACGTTAAAGCACAGCTTGCTGCTCAGATGCACAGTTTGTTGCAAATACTCATGTGTAGTTGGTGCAAATCTTGCTGCAGCACTCAGTGGAGCTCTATAAATTCAGGCCCATAGTTTTATAACTGGTCTAAATACTTAGTTTTGTTCTGCATAACTTATCTCTGTAGCTTTTGGCTTTTGCCATTATTCAAAAGTGTCAAATGGCCAGTCCATGTAGCTGATTAACCATGAAAGAATAAACAAAAATAAATAAAACAAAGGAGAATCTGCCACTGATATTGTACATTAATTGTCCTAAAGTTATGCTTTTCATTTTTAGCTCTGCAGATGCCTGCCAGCAACCCCAGGATGGAGCAGTAAAGAAAAACAGGATTTTTTATTATAACACATGACTAAACTTTCCACAAATCTCATTTAGTAACACAAGTGCAAACATTTTGTTCCGCACTTACAGGGTTTCTATACTTGTTCATTGGTTAGTACTAAGCTAGCTGCCCTTGTGAGCCATTTTAAGCCTAGCCAATTATCCCTTGTGAGATTCAAACCTTGCACCTTCAGTTTGTAAGGCAAACACCTTTACCATCAGGCCAAACTCCCACCCTGTCAGTCTTAATAGTACTAAACCATACTTGCAGAAAACATAAACAGAATAATTTTGCAGTTGTGTTGACTATTAATTGTGTTACTAGCAGTGTGTGGTATTTATTTTTTTATCTGTCTACTGTGTTTACTTTAGATGCTTTTGTGACAGTTCTTTTGTGACAGTAGCTAGCACTACACTCGCTGGCTGCCACTCACTCAAAAAAGCAAGTGCTTGAACTCCCACTAGCCTGACGTCCTGTTTCTACATAGCATTCCTTACATCCAACCCTATTCACTGAATAACTCTGATGGAGTCCTAGTTCTAACCCTAAAACTTCCACCAGTTTCAAGTCCGATTCTTGCTCCCTTACCCTAAAACTCCACTTCCTCTCCCTAACAGTAATGTCCCCATTCTTTCCGTAAACATAAAACTCCAATCCCCTTCCTTAAACATAAATTCTCTGATTGTTCCCTAACTCTGAAACCTGATTCTTCCCTAATTCTGAAACTTATTACATGCTCTCTAAACCTAAAACACAATACCCCTCCCTAAATCTAAAACTCCCTTCTCGCTCTCTAACCCTAAAACTCTCTTCCCAGTCCCTAACCCTAATACTCTCTTTCTGCTCACGTATCTCAAAATTCCCATCCTACTCCCTAATCTTAAAACTCCTCCTTATCCTAAATCCCACCTCCCATAGCTGCTTACCTGCACTACACATGCACAGCACTAAATCCATCCCCTTACCCAACCGCGCTCATATTCTTGGCTTTGAGACAGTGTTTTTTGAGCACCTGTAGTGTTCCCATATTTAGTCCTGTGTTAAATCTGACTCTTGTGCTGTGTCAGCCATTGTCATTTTGTACAATGTTAATGTCTTCATTTATTGCCCTTACTACTTATTTTAACCCCATGCCTTCAATGTGCTCATTGGCCCTGTTTTTTGGCAAATAAACCAATCAGCCATTAAGTAAAATGATACATTCATTATGAGCTCTTAAGAAATCTGTCAAATGTAGTTTTTGTGTGAAAACATTGTAAATTACCAGAGGGGAAAGAGTGCATTTAAAATATTTAATTTATGCTGATAGTAATGGTGTTTTTTTCAGTATTTTATTTCTGATAAATCTCCTTATAAGTAAATTTCAGACAAAAAATCTGTAGTAAGTTTTATATCCTATAGGATGAAGTGGGTTTTGAAAAAAAATGAATAAATGAATGGATGGCTTCCACCATGAATGGAAGAAAGCAAATACACTGAGGACTGGAATCTCCAAACTATATTTGCCAAAAACAACTTGCTGAAAAACACTTTTGTAAGTGTTTTTTGTAGGGGAGCCTGCAACCCCAATGTGGGGTGCAGGCTCCCCATCCCCCTCCAAATGTATATATACAATTCCATGATCGCACTAACCCGAAGAAGGGTGAAATTCCCCAGAAAAGGACATCACTGCTGGCACAAGTCACTGAAAGTTATTTCCTCTGTTAGTCGATGGGTTGAACCTCAGGACAATTGATGTTTGAGTGTTCAATCTTCGTCCACCAGTAGGTTACCTGAATGAATGAGCATTGTACATTTTGCATTTTACAATCAACAGGACCCACCTGTCTGACCACCCTAAAGAGAACAGTTCAGTTGTTGCCACATCAGAGCAGTTCTCTTTATTGAACAGAGGGAATTTGACAAGGCGTATGTTTGTATGGGTGTGATTGAAAAGGCAGAATACACATTTAGTAGAAGGGATTTTGTGGGTATAAAACAAGAGGGATAGAATGCACAAATGAGAAAATGCATTTGTGTGAATCTCTTATTGGTGAACTTAATTTTATATAGTGTAGGTAAGCAGGAGAATTAATTTTTGAATGAAAAAGTGGTGGTTGTGAAGATGTGTAAGATTGTGTTATAGCAATTGTTGTGCTATACAAGTGTTCACAGGTTAGGCTTGGGTAAGGGTTGGGTAAGGGGATGGATTCAGTGCTGTGCATGTTTTGTGTTTTATGTATTCTGTGTCGTTTTGACTTGTGTATTGAGACCGTAAAGGGTTTGTAGTAACATCCTGTGGAGCATCAGGGTTTGGGGCAGAGGTAGTGTTAGAGTTACTGTTAGGGCTAACACATATCATTAAGATGGGCCAGGGGTGGCAGAATTTCATGCAGGGGTGGCAGAATTTCATGCAGGGGTGACAAAATTTCATGCTTCATTATTTTAAATACTTTTTTTTTGCTTATCAAGGGTACAGTTTAAAGGAGAAATAAAGAGTGAAGGCTATGTTTACCACTTCTCAGTGCCATTTGTAGAAAAGTAATAAATAGATCTACCTTTTAGTTGTACAGCTTTCTGTTTAGTCAGTGTGGTTAAGTGCCATATTAAAAGCATGCCTTTCTGCCATAACAGTTTTGTGTCTGATGGCCATTCTGCTTGGGTGACCAATTAGTTTAGTTTTATAAGATGCTTCTGTGATAACATTACATACCAGGAAACAGACAGTAGGATATTAAAAACTGTAATCATGTTAGGATAGCAAGTGAAATAACTCTCAGGTGAGGATGGATTTTGATCATTACTGAAATGGGAACCGAGGACATAGAATATAAATGTTCCTTAACTCACTGGGAACCGAGGACACAGAATATAAAAGTTCCTTAACTCCCTGCTCGGTCTTTTTAGTTCCCCGACATTAGTTCCACTCAGCTGTACATTAAAGGTTAAATGCATTAGTTGTTATAATTAAAAAAGACCCCAATATTTCACACTATTGAAACTTAATCACCATGGTATAACTTGCACTCATTATAGAGACCAAAAATAAACTAAAATCTATTTCCTTTAGAAGCTAATTGTTGTTTTATGTTTGTTATAATTATTTTTTGTCAAGGCAGAATGCCTTGGAGAATAGGACAATGAGTTTTATCTCTGTGGTTATGCTCTTGGGTAAAACAAGCAACGGTGCAGCCCTTCGGCACTCATGCTATTAGTAATGTTCTCTCGTGACTTGTTAATGAAGAGCTACAGCTGTTGTAGCTCATTAGATGGTGCGGTTCTAATCTGGTTTACCTCCCTATGGACCCTGAACTTTCACCCCTTGATATATTTCACATGACTGCACTGAAATTTCTAAACAAGCACCAAGCAGCTGGTTTCCCTGGGGGGAATTATATTATTAGTTTGCCTGCCCTTCAGAGAGAGCATTTCTTGACTGTTGAGGCAAATTATGAATTAATGTAAAATGGAATTCATGCATCTGATGCCCAGGAGGTGAACTTTTCTTTAATTGTCAACAAATATGGATCTATTAGCTTGATTGACCACAGCCATAAATGACCCATTCATAAAGATTGCCTTTTGGTAGCCATTTGTCATTAATGTATAATAATTTAGCAAAACAGTACAAATTCAAATTTAAAAAATATATAAACCCATCAGATTATCAAAGGCTGAAGTTATTTAAGTGTGGATCATCCAGGTCTCAGTGCTGATATTAGTAATTAAAGATGGAGTCTTAACAGGATACTAGTTGGGCAGCATATTGTTTTAACCATTGTGTCTCATTATCTCTTGGAAGTGTTGCAATCAACATAGTCATTCTTTTTCTATTTTCTTAATATTTGTTTTTGTCTTTCATCATTGTCTATTTTGAGGCTTAGATGATGGTGCTCATATGGGGATGGGAAGGGTGGGAGTGTCATTAATGCACCTTTAAAGAGTCTCTGGGCAGTAAAATACCTGTAGCATTCCTTTCTTAGAGCTACATGCCTTAAATTCATGAAGTTCTCAACATTTATTATATTTTATGCTTGTTTCTTGAGGAGAAGCATTTTCTTTTGTTCCTGCTTAGCAGCATCTATTATGCAGACCTCTCCAAGTCTGTCATCTCCAATAACAAAATATTTAGTTCTTCTTCCATGTTTTATGTTTCCTAACCGCTTATGTCCACAAACAGTAAATGCAGTTGGGAATCACCACTGAAATGTCCATGCAAGATATATATGGTTGGTCAATACTGTGAAGCCTTTGAGCTATGAATAATGCATTTTGATGTCCCAATGCTGCAGTTAATTTATTTCTTGGAGTGGGTGGAGCACAGCAGCAGAGTTGTATAAGTGTAGGTAGCATTTTATACCACATTTCTCCTCTGGCAGCAGTCATTTCCAGAAGTAGCAGTCACCTGTTTTATTTGATTCCACCCACTGTGTGGTAACCATGGAGCAGACGATGCAGTTTCCAGCTGATTTACTTGACTCTGCCCACTGTATGCTGACCATGGAGTAGATGATGCAGTTTCTAAACACCCAGTGGAAGGCTTATTCCTTCATTCGTGATAAATTCAGTATTATTCATCAAGGATACCTACACCTCCAGGTTAGTGGCGCAGCATGATACCGCTGAGATCATCCATGTGCAACTAACATCAGTAAAATCTGCAATGCAAATTGTGGCCTGCTACAGATCACCCTCCATGACCCAAGACCACCACTCCACCTTTCTGGAGACACTGGAAAACATGAAGGTCCTACCGAACACCCTGATATTGGGCAATTTCAATTACCCTACCTTTAACTGGGAAAACTACTCAAGTACAAACTCCCAGGTCCAGCACTTCCTGGAATTTATCAACTCAAATGCCCTGGATCAGCTGGTAAACTCCCCTACCAGAGGTGAAAACATATTGGACCTGGTCATCACCAACATGGGCGACAGGTGTTCCGCACCGGAGGTCAACCCGTCACTGGTTAGATCAGACCATAAACTAATCACTCTGGATGTCCACACCACACCGCCACCCCAACCAAGGAAACCACAGTGAAAAACTTTTCTATAGCAAACTTCACCTTACTTAAGACAGAGGCGGTAAGTTTCACAGCCCCCATGCTAAAGGATAACAGTGTCCAAGATGCAGGAACCTTTACAAATGCACTCTATGAGCACCTACAAGGATGCATGGATCATGCCATCCCTAGAAAAACCAAGACTCACTCCCCTAAGAGAAGGAAACCAGTCTGGTGGACCTCTGCCATAAACAGGCTATACAATAGAAGGAGGAAACTAGTTCAGAAAAACAGCAAATCCCAAGAAGGAAAGGCATCCCTGATCAGTATCAGTAAGAAACTAAGGTCCCTCATAAAATCATCCAAGGCTAACTTCGAAAGAAAAATAGCCAAGGGTTCAAAAGATAACCACAAAGCCTTCTTTAGCTATGTCAAGAATCTAAGTGGCAACTCCCAGATATGCTCTGAGCTAGTGCAAAATAGCACAAAAAATACTGAACCTACTGATATTGCCAACATCCTGGCAGATAGATTCAATGCAAACTTCACCCCCCTCTCACACCCAAAAGGGCCCACAACAATACCAGAAAAGTGTAGTGTCCCAGAAATCACAGATGCACAGGTGAAAACAGCCCTTTCAAAAGCCAAAAGCACAGCATCAGTGGGGCTAGAGGGTGTCCCAGGCTGCATCTTGCACGAACTACAGAACGAACTAAACCCCCACCTAAACACACTGTTCACCCTCAGCCTCTCCACAGGCTACATGCCCATAGAATGGCACACAGCACTCCACAAAGGAGGGGCCACAACTGATCCTGGTAACTATCATCCCGTAAGCCTGACTAGCCTGGTCTGCAAGGCTATGGAGCGCATCATCATGGAACTCATTAACAAAGACATTGGGAATCTCCAAACACTTGACCCGACCCAGTTCAACTTTGTTAAGGGCAGATCATGCCAACTAAACCTGGTTGACTTCTTCAAGACAGTCACCAAGGCCATAGATGAGGGGAAGGTGGTTCACACAACCTACCTTGACCTTGCCAAGGCTTTTGACACCATTCCCCACTTGGGAATTATAGAAAAACTCACCAGCCTGAACATAAACTCCTACGTCATGAGATGGGTTGCCAACTGGCTTACAGACAGAACTCATACAGTAAGAATAGCAGGCTCCAGGTCTGACTCTAAACCAGTCACAAGTGGTGTCCCACAAGGCTTGGTCATGGGACCCCTACTGTTCAGCATATACTTCTCAGAAGTGCAGACAAACACAGGAGGACTATGGCTAACCAAGTTCACCGATGACTGCAAACTGGGAGCCATAATTGACTTTCTGGCTGACACGGACATTCTCCAAAAGGACCTTACTGAGACGGACACCTGGTGTCAAAGTCATGGTCTCAAGCTAAATGCCAAAAAATGCATAGTCATCCCATTTGGAAAAAACAAAACACCCATGAATTACCACATAGGTGGCAGCTCCCTTAATACAGAAGAGGTAATAAAAGATCTGGGGACCCAAGTAGATAGTAATCTCTCCTTTGACAATCATATTGCCAAAGTAGTTAGGAAATCCTTCTATGTAGCCCATCTAATTACTAAAGGGTTTGCATCTAGAAATAAAGAGGTTATAGTGCCCCTCTACTTGTCACTCATCAGACCTATCATAGAGTACAATGCCCCATTTGGGATGTACCTCACAAGACACTTCTCACAGCTGTAAAGACCACAAAAGTATCTCACCAAGAGGATTACTGGCCTCAAACATATGTCCTATGCAGCCTGACTGGAAAAACTCCGGCTGTACTCAGTGGCATATCGGTTACTCAGAGGTGATCTCTGCCTGACTCACAAAGCCATGTCCAACTCAGAATTGATGAACATGCTCCACCTAAAGAAATCCAAGTCACTGCGAGCCACTCGCTCTAGTGAGCTAAACCTCGCCACAACAATAAATAGAACATACTGGAGGGATAGATTCCTGTCACAGAGACTCCCCATGCTTTGGAACAAAATTCCTAACTACATTAGGCAGAGCCCCTCACTAACACTCTTCAAGAGAAACCTTGACAAGTGGATGGGTAACAGAAAATACACCCCTGGGATCACTTCATTGGCTCTTCTTGACAGAGGTTCAGTTAATTAATCAATGGGGTGGCGAAAGCTGACACACTCTGGCTAGGCTTATAAATGCCCTCTGGAAGATAGCCTAGTACCTACCTATGAACCTATTATCTATGACTATCCACATCCTAATCTTACTAGAGTTTAGAGAACCCATAAACCATTAATGGTTAACTTTATCTGTGATACATTTCTGTAGACTGCAGAGCACTTACAGCCATGACAGTATGGGAGAACTGGAAAAAGAACATTTATTGCAACAAAAAAGCTGATACAGGGCTTCAGTTAACAAACAGGACCTCTGTAGTTCTGATTACAGGAAGTAAGTGCTCAGAGCAACTGTTGCTTTTACTGTTGCTGTCTTTAACACTGTTACAATGTTTCATTACAGGACAGAGGCTGCATTTCATTCGTGAAAAGTAGCATGTTACAATTCTGCTGACTGCTAGTGAGAGATGAAGCAGTCACTGAAAAAAGGCTAAAACAACAGAATGAAATATGGAAAACTTAATGTCAAGAGGACATCCGGTCAGCTGCCCCAGTGCTCTCTAACAAAGTGACTACAAAGCTACTGCAGATGAGTACCAGCAGCAGTAATCCTCAAGCAGGAATACCACAAGTTATGAATTTTATTTCCACCTTGGACTACCTGGTGGACATTTGTAGGACAGACAGATCCATCCACAACCCTTTTTTTCCCATTTTTGTACATGGGCTCAGGGTGCCACTTCAACAGTGACAATCATTCCGAGCCAAAGTTTATACCCCCAGGTGGCTAGCCCCGCCATGGATTGGTAGGACAGATCATAGCCCTATTTTTTTCCATTAGGGATAAGTCGCATGACAGGGTTAAGAATGTGAGGACTTTTTGGCTGGCATGTGCAAACAAACCAAATGATACTACGAAGTACAGATGGGATAGAATTTGTTTATTATGCATTTGTGTGTGTTTTATATATATATATATATATATATCTGTGTGTGTGTGTGTGTGTGTGTGTGTATGTGTGTGTATGCCCTTTTTCAAACACCTTTATTGAATTATCACTTGTGACATGGGCAAATTCACATTCATATAAAAGTAATCACACTATAATTAACATAAACATTTTACTTCACATATATTACTTTATAACATATAATCTAAGCAACATTACATAAATTATTCAAATCCTGATGTTTTTTAAACAAGAAATATCTCTATTAAACCATCACTTACTACATAGGCAATCATACATCTACACAAATGAAAACACACTACACCGATACAATACTAACTGCAAGCATTTTACATCACAAACAATACTGACATACTCCCAATTGGAAATATTATACATCACTTATAATCTAGCAGTCTTTTTCAGTCAAGCATTACATAGCTCATTTAAGTCCTGTAGATATATATATATATATATATATATATATATCTACATTAGTTGATTGAGTTTTCAGAAACTTGAAATTCATATCGTTGAGATGATATGATCAAATTTCTAAAACTCAAACATAAAAAAAATAAATAAGAATAGACAAAAATCTTTCTTATGTTTTGCAGAAGGGCAAGCCTCCTTGCATCCCCCCACACCCCTTGCAAATTATATATACTAATTCCAAAATCACACTACATTGAGAAAAACGGTAAATATCCTAATCCTCACTGCACCACAACCACCATTCAAAAGCTTTGAGTTTTCAGAAATTCGATCATATCGTCTTAACGATATGAATTCTGAATTTCTGAAAACTCGATCAACTGACAGGGATTCATATATATATATATATATATATATATATATATATATATATATATATATATATATGGGTCTACTACACATGATGGAAATTTCATATGACTGAAATTCATTTCACTTAGACCAGAATATCAAAAGTTCAAAACACTGAAAACTCATTTGACTGAAACTCATAACACTGACACATTAAAGTAAAAGGTATATGCCCCAGATTAACTGCGGTGGTGGTGCTGCGGTAGCGTTGTTGCCTCACAGTAAGACGTTGTCCTGTTTGATTCTCAGCTAGAGTGTCTTCTGTGTGGAGACATGCGTGAATGGGCGTACCTTCGTTGAAGGTTGTGCATCAGGGCCGGGAACTCGGCACGTAAAAATCTACTGCCAATCATTAGCAGACCGGAGTTCCGCTGTGGCGACCCCTGACCGGGAAAAGCTGAAAGACACAAGTACGATCCTGGAGTTAGTATATATATAGTTAGGGGGGTGTGGGAGGTGTGGGGATCATAGCCTCCCTACATACATTATACATTTTAAAACATACAGATGGATACTTATAACTGCAATAAATAACTCTGTGCAGAAGACAATATATACCTAAACTATGTAGGGGCTATGCCCCCCACACCCCCTCTAACTATATATACTATCTCCAGGATCGCATTACAGTGGAGAAAAGGGCATATATCTTTTACTTTAATGTGTCCGTGTTATGAGTTTCAGTTAAATGTGTTTTCAGTGTTTTGAACTTTTGATGTTCTGGTCTCAGTCAAATGAATTTCAGTCATATGAAATTTCGATCATGTGTAGTAGACCCATATATATATATATATATATATATATATATATATATATATATATATATATATATATATATATATATATATATATCTATATATATCTATATATATATATATATATATATATATATACATATATATATATATATATATATATATATATATATATATATATATACATATATATATATATGTGTTTGTGTGTGTGTGTCTCTCTCTCTCTCTTTCTTTCTCTCTATCTCTCTCTCTCTCTCTCTCTATATATATATATATATATAGATCACCTTCATATGTTCAAAATACTAGAACATCGAACCTCTGATCATCAAAGACCAGAGGATCGAAGTTATGAAATATCGAATCTTGTGAATGGAGATCACTGTAGAGTGTAGAATGGAAACTTTCTCATTCTTTTCATTTTAGTGCGATCTTGGAGTAGGTATATTTAAGTAGCAGGGGGTGTGGGGGTGCAGAGGGGCTTGCCACCCTACAAAAAAGTGATATCAGAAGTTTTCACATTTTCATTTTTTTTTCATTGGTTCAGTGTTTTGGAACTTTGATCCTCTGGTCTTCAATGATCAGAGGTTCGATGTTCCAGATATTTCGAAGATATGAAGTAGACCCATATAGACACACACACATGATCCCCATCTATGTGAAGCAGCGTTTCTCCCTAATGCAATTTAAGTGTAACTTGGCCAATTGAATGGTGAACAAGATAGTCATCCCTGGTTTGGTACCTATATCTCTAATGGAGACAGGTAGCCTGTAAATGGTTCATCTCCCAAGCCCTTTGCTTATACTTCTCAAGGGTATCAGAACTTGTCAGAAATTTGGGATGTGTAGCTAGGCTTAAAAATGGCCCTTGTGGCCTATGAACCTAAAAAAAAAAAAATATATATATATATATATATATATATATATATATATATATATATATATATATGTAACATATGTACATATAAAACATATAAATTGACAGAAATGCAAGACTTATGTGATTGACATTCATAAGTGCGATCACAGAAGACCATCATTTTCTAAGCCAATTGAAAAAAAAAAAACCTAAAAAAAACCCCACAAAAAAATAATTTTTGACAGTAGGAACATTGCACTTCATGACACTTATTACTTGCATATAGTAACCCTGAGACTGCTGTGTCATAGAGTGATGAAAAAGTCCAAGTCCAAGCCTTGAGGCTAGTGCTTTATATATGAATACTTTAAGACATTTTGGGACAGAATTCATGTTTACAGGGCTAAATAATAAAATGGGCTGGCAGGATTTGTTATGTAAAAGGAACTGCAATGCATTTTTACCCTAGGTGCATTATTTTTTCCAGAGTTAAATGAATATTTTTGAGTCTCTATTTTTGTTTCCATCCAAAAAGAACAGGAGTAGATTGAAGTCTATGGCCATACCAGCCTGAATACACTTGATCTTGTCTGATGTCAGAAGCTAAGTAGGGCCACTCCTGGTTAATATTTGGATAGAACACTGCCTGGGATACTAAGAAACCCTGGGTGCATTGCTTCATCAGGGTTAAATGACTATTTCTGAATTTGTAGTTTGAAGCTGTATGATCAATAAATGTCATCATTTATTATTTTTCAATATGGGAATATATAAATAATTATGTTACCACAGATTGAAAAAAATCTGTTTAGTCACTTGTTTTGAATGCATCCATCTGTTTCTGGATGTTTACATTTTTTTCAATGAGTATGTGTCTCTTTAATGATATTTATGTGGTCCCTTGTGGCCTGGATTTTTATACTGATGACGGTTTTGTAGTAGCTGGAAACAGTTTTATCTTTTTGGCACTTTGAAGGTTATGCAGTTGTTGCTGCCTTAATTAAAATGCTGGAACATTTTCACATGTTGTTCAGTCCTTTTCCTGGCAGTAGAAGTTTTTTTTTGATACTTTGTGAGAAGAAATTCTCCAAGATGCCATAGGATTCACAAAGCCTCCGTGTAAGAGATACATGGAGGCTGCAGTTAAACGGTGTGACGTCAGCATGTCATGCATATGCATGAGGGCATGCTGAATCACACCTAAGGCTAACACGGTCCGTGGAAGACAGTAGGGGGCGTGTCTGTAGGCCGAGCCCTGCAAGCGGACACGCTCCCAGAAGAGTAAAAGTGCCCAAAGTAAACACCCACAACAGAGGCCATGGAAACGTGAATAAACACAACACAACACATGCCCCCACAGACTATGAACATAAAATATATAAATGAACATGTTATATATATTTTTTTAAATCGTAAAGATGTTTGCCCGTGAGTGCGCTCGTTTGCGCGGGCATGCCCGTAGCTTAGCCACAGTTAGCAGTCAGTGGAAAAGCATATAAGAACTAAATATGTAAAGTAAGCCAAGAAGCAATAGCGTAGCGGTAGAGATGTCGGCTGAAGAGCAGGCAGTCATGGTTCGAGCCCCCACAACATCAATTTTTATTTTTAGTAAAATAAGCACGAAACAAGTCCCTGACAAATATGTACACATATAAAATTATATTTTATGTAAAATGTAATGAAATAGTCCATATATTTTGAAGAAATGTGAGATAACAAAACAATAAAAAATGCGAGATGTGCCTATAGCTGAGCTACAGTTTAACAAGGTGAGTGCATCTGCCCGTAAGTAAGCAGTGGTTTAACAGGTGTAAAATGAGTGCCCATAGGTGAGCAGTGGTTTAACATGCTGAAACTGTGCGCCCCTAGCTGAGCTGAGCGTAATATGCGTGCTAACAGCCAAATGAAGCGTAAACCAGTGTAACCCGTTTGCGCCGAGCTGCGCACCGCGCCAACAAGCTAACCGACGGGCAACGTTGAGCAAGCTGTATAAAAACTGCCTTTACACAGACACACCCCCTAGCCTGTCTAGACAGTCATAAAATATAAAAAGCAGTGGCTAGGTTCGAACCCAGGATACCATGCACCATAGTCAAGATACTGAACCACTAAGCCATGACAGCAGTACCTAGAAATGCAGTAATAGCAAATATATAGGAATGAATACAAAGTGGAGCATGACAAAGCAGGTTTTGTGAAGTTGATACAATTCCAAAATGGCCAATCACAGATAAGTGCGGGAAAAACGGCATATATAAGCCCCATAGGCGGGAATACACAGCATAAACGATTGTAGAACTAACTTGCAGCCAGAATGTCAGGAGTAGGTGAGGGTAGTTGCTTTCGAGCACAGAGGTGGGGCATTGAGGAGTCCAGATACATGGTCTGGCTCCTAGTCCACAATCATGAGGCCCAACTCATGCAGGGCCAGGTCCTGTGGGGAGCATATAGGGCTGAGGCGTGGGACCGGTTGGCTCATGATCTCACCAGTGCCACAGGGATTCCAAGGACTGGTGAGCAGGTCCGTCACCACCATGCAGACCTGAAGAGACGTAAGCAGGACCAATTGAACCTTTGGATACAGGAGGCCCGGCAAATGCCCAACGCCCCACTACTGAGTAAGTTACATTTAATTATGTATGTAAGAAATTAAACTAGCTGATATTATGGAGATGTGTATTCCAATATTACTTCATTTATATTACAGCTGCAGGTGTCCGTTCTGTGAACCACAGAGCCTATGGCGATAGGCTGGTGCAGTTGCACCACCAGGCAGGTCAGTAATCCACTCCCAGTAACTGTAAAGAAATATAAAAGTATGACAGTTAGCAAAAGAGTGCAGTGTAGTCACTAAGTAATAAAATGTGCAAGTAACAGTGTAAGAGTGTTTGCAAGTATTGCTTGATTACAAAAGTGTGTTGCAGTCTGTAATCCAAACAGAAAAATGAAAATGTCTGAAATAAAGTCTGAAATAAAGATGCCCCACCTGTAATATAATAGTACACAACCTGCAGCAGGCTGAAAAGTACAGCTGCAGAAGATGAGCAAATCACATGTGTGAAATATATCCCTGTTGAAATACTGAAACATGACAGAAGTGAGACTGCTGGAAAGGATTGTAATAACTACAGGTAAAACATGTCAATAAAGCCTAGAAGTAAGTACCATCCTGAATAGTAAAATGAAAACAATTGAGAGAGTGTGAGAAAGAGTTATGAATCCACCAATAAAGTAGTAATAACCCCTGAATAAAGTATACTGCAGGCAGTACAGAATGAAATGAATGTGACAAGTAGAACCAAACTGCGAAATGTGTTCAAAGTGTTGCTGCAGCTGGAATGTGTATCCCAAAATCTGGATATGTTGCTCTCAGTCTGCAATATGCAGATAGTATGATTGTCTGAAATACCAAAAATCCACAGTTGTCTATAGCTATATAAAGCAAATGTAGCAGGATGATGTAGCTGAACAAAGCCAGATATGAACGTGTATGAAGGACAATAAAATGTATATTGATGTAGCAGTAAGAGTCCTATCACCAAATTGAAGTAGTTATCATATAGTAAACTGTAGTTAGAACAGTAGTGTGTATATATCTGCAGCTATTAGAAATGTACAGCATATGTATTGGTATTCGAAGGTGTTAATATTATTTTCTTCACCCCACCCTATAACCACATATAATCCATTCCATGTGAAATTGGTATGTGCAATCACAATTAACACCCCTGGACATTTGTCCTGTTGGGTCATAAATATTTGCATGTACGTTGATGCATCTGCCCTGTTCATACATCCAAACCTGATGGCCTGTTGCCATCAATCAACCCTGCATGTTGTTGGACTGTGTATTGCTGTTCAAATTATGCATGTGTTATGCTCGCTGTTCAATGGTGTGAATATTTGGGTGTTTGGTTAATGGGAATACTAATGCATGCTGTTACAACTAATTGCGAATGGTATTGTATGTTACTAACCCAAACTGTCATGACATAATGCAAAACATAGGACGACAGGGAAGGCGGGTTCCAGCAGACCCACCTCTCCCACCTCAGCTGGCGAGTGCACCTGGCACTAGTACCCAGTCTGGACCCTCCACTGGTGGCCCTGTGCCACCTGCGGGTGGAAGCGCTGCAGGGGATGGGGCCCATCCCCCCTCTGCAAGTGTGGCCGGAGGAGAACCACCACTCACCCTCCATAGCGTCCGGACTGTGGTGCGTAGGGAGATCTGGGACTCTGTTCTTGGGCCCCTACTCCAGCTTGAGGCACAGGTGGCACAACTTACGGGCATGCCTGTTGCCCGGCCTACACAGCCCCCAGCACAGCCCCATCCTGGGCAGTGAAGGAACAGTGGCAACTGCCCATGGGTGGGGATATCAGTTCCACTGTTGCCATCTGTGGGCTCATGGGCTCTGGATATCCAAACATCCATCCCCGTCAATTGGGTAACCCCCCCACATGTGTCATACACTGCCCCTGTATGCGTCTTGTTTGTCTTGTCTGTTGACCTACCCAACCTACCTCCCCAGCTATACTGACTTCCTTCACTTAACATACAACTCTCACATGAAAAAAAAAAAAAAAAAAGGGCACTCTGTACCCACAAAAAAATTACGCCCTATACATAGCTGCCCATTCCGCACACATGTCTGCTGGACATGGAAACTATCAATTACAATTGGCTGTACAACAAGTATTATTGTTGTCCTGACACCTCTCTCAGGGGTGGAAGGTTTCAAATGTCACACCAAATTACATACATATGCACAGCTGTTGCTGATGAAGAAATGGGCAGCTATGGGCCTTACCTACATCCCTCCTGCAAAACCCAAGCTTGTTTCCCTACTGTTTTACCCTCTTTGTGACCCCTTTTTCACCACTTTCCTGTCTCCCCATTTTCATTTCTTTCAAAGAAAATAGCGCGGGTGTGCGCCAGAGTAAGTACTGTTAAGCGGTTGTAAGCGGGTGTGCGCGGAGCTGAACGCCAGTGCGCATGCGGGAGCTCTGCGCAAACCAGCGCTAACCCGGTTACAACTGCTTAAAAGTGCCTTATGACAGGTCCTGTAGTCAGTTCAAAAGCAAAATAAAATCCCACTGTTAGTCCCGAACCCAGGACCTTGGAAACAGTCGTCTGCATGACCTACCCCTAAGCCATGACTCTTATATAAGAACATTGTGCTAAAATAAATATATCATGTAATAGTAGGAATGAATGTAAAGGGAATATAGGATGTGTAGTACACAAAGCATGTCATTCATACTTACTGTCAAAACTAGTGGATTTCCATAATAGTAGTGTGTGAACAGAAACAGCCATGCTAGTTGGTAGCTAGTAGGTAATAATGTCAGTTAATGTACATATATAAATGTATGTATATTTACATATATATATATATATATATATATATATATATATATAGTTGTAGGTGTCAGTGTGCATACACACTTACTACAGGAAACAGGAGAGAGGAATGGAGAAATGTGAATCTACAACACAGCCTGAATCATGAGAGAGATACTAACCTTTACACTCACAGAACAGTGTCCACAGCATACCAGCATGGTCCCGCCCTTACAATCTGAAAGGGCAATGCCTATCTCACATACCCTTTTATAGCACTGTCCTGAAATCACAGTGAGAACTGCAATCAGTGCACAACTGGCTGCATGCAATTAGCAAATGCTGGCTTACAATTGGTGCAGAGGCCATCACATGGACTTATGCAGATACCTACAAAAGCATCCTGTACTCACACTCCACACATGCAATACGTTCATTGCACTGTCTGGAGGCAGACAGAGAGAGAGAGAGAGAGAGAGAGAGAGAGAGAGAGAGAGAGAGAGAGAAAGAAAAAAATAACAACACAAACAACAACACACGGTACACAAACTGAGTTGAAGCTGTCAGCAGTGACAGTACCAAGCCGTGCCAGCAGCAGCAGGAAGCTGTAGTAGTGGTAACGCAACCAACTGCGACAAACACAGGTAATGTAAAGTAACAGGTTAATAGTCTGCATACTGTGAACCCTCCATATGTGTCATAGGTCTGTATCTATAGGTATGTCCATGTGATATGTTGTGTGCACGTAGGTCCACCAAAAGGGGATGACTATACATTACATGTCATTCAGTGTTAGGCCATGATCCTGGCAGCAGTTGTCCGTTGCAGTGAGGCCTGTCTGTAGGATGTGTGTGTCAGCTGGTGTAACGACTATGGCGCTTAGTTAGCAGTCATCTGGGAACTTTGTCATCCACAACCCGCACATGTTTGCTTTTACATCTGAGAAATAAATGCCAAACAAGAGGGGTCCTAGGACAGAGGCCTGTGGGATACCACATGTGACTGGCATTGAGTCTGACATGGCTCCTACAATATCAATATTATGGATTCTGTATGTCAACCAGTGTGCAACCCATTATGTGACATATGTAGTAACATGTAAGCTAATGAGCTTGTCTATGATGCCTGAGTGGCGTACTGTGTTGAAGGCCTTAGGCAAGTCCAGGTAGGCTGTATGGATTGTGTTGCCCCCATCAATGGCTGTAGTGACTGTTTTGAAAGGTCAACCAGGTTCAAAAGGCAGGATCAGCCCATCACAAAGGCAAACTGGCCAGGAACAAGTGTCTGCAGGTACCCAATATCGCTGTAAATGCATCCCATACTGAATCATTCCATAGCTTTGCAGACCAGGCTGGTTAAGCTTATGGTGCGGTAGTTCCCAGGGTCAGTAGAGGTGCCTCCTTAGTGGAGTGGGACCACTGTTGCTGTATGCCAGTGTTCAGGTACATATCCCATAGTACAGCCAAGGTTAAATATCAGTCTTATATGCGGTTGTATGTCCTCTTGGAGTTCACGTAGCACACATCCAGGGATACCATCAGGTCACATTGATGCTGTGTGTTCTGCATTGCTGAGGGCGGCCCTCACCTGGACATGTGAGATGATAGGGAGGTTACATTCAGCTTTGATAAGTATTTCTAAGTGTGGGGGAGAAGGAGGGGGGATACGTGCACCGAACCTGTCTGCAAGAATGTTGCCAATATCTGTGTGTTCGGTGAATGTTAAGTAGGTGTGTAGTAACTCAGAGCATATCTGAGGCATTTGGTCCATATGTGTAACATAACTGAAGAAGGCTTTGTGGTTATCTATAGTGTTCATGGCCATTTCCCTCCCAGAGTAGGCCATGGATGTTGTTATGAGAGACCGTAGCTTATTACCAGTGCTGACCACAGATGCCTTCCCTTAATGTGAATCTGCTCTGTCCTGCAGTAGCCTCCTTCTATCATTATACAATCTGCCTTTGGCTGGGGTCCACCGGACAGGATGCCTAACCTTTGTGCATAGGGTCTGGGTTAGAAATGTGTGTGCATGTTCCATGCAATCTTTGGGATGTCCGTGGGAAGCATTTGCAAAGGGGTCAGCAGTGTGGGTTGTGGCTTCCACTGGCCCAGTGGGCTGCATGGATACCATCTCAGTCCTAACAAGTGAATAACTGTCTAATCACATACATATCAAAGTAGTCTACTGTGCTGGTGGTGGTGGTGGTGAGATATGTATATCCAGGCCGAGTAACTTGTGTCCAGATCACACTAGTGGATGGCGTTCCACATACAGTACCTTGGTATGAACCCCCAGAGTGAGGTTGTGCATTGGACCCATCGCAGTGTGCTGACCGATGGGGCATGCTACTATGTTGTATGGAATGTGGCAGGTATTGTTGCACAGGTGTCGGCTGAGCACTGATATCTGGCCATGTACTTGTGTATCCACCAAGAGACACACACATGCTACATATGGGAGTAGTAGTATATCACTACAGTTGAGTAACATGTATAGTATGTGTGCCATATATTGCTGACATAGTCTGCTGATATCCTGTTTGTGTTCTCTTCCAGGGACATGGTGCGTCAGCATAATCCTGCCTACTCTGCAGCAGAAGATGAGGAGATACACCAGAGCCTGGTGCGGGATTATGACATACTGTTTTCCCGCACCAGCCAGAATCAGCAGGAGAGGGCTGCACTGTGGCAAGACCTTGTCCGTAGGGTAAATGACATTGGCACGCATAATAGGACATATGAGCAGGTACGACATCACTGCAGTGATTTAATCAGAAATGTCCATCAGCGTGCGTCGGATATCCACAGGCAACAGGTTGCCACAGGAGGTGGGGTGGCCACACATCCCCCCTCACCAGACTGAAGGGGCTACTTCTAAGTGTTGTGGCTCCAGCCCCGGAACAGCAACAGCAATACACCTGCATCATGATGGAGGCTGGATCCACACAGCAGCACGACATGGAGCATGCAGGTAATATGCCATATGTACACTTGACTGTTCTGTACACTGTTAGTTTATGCATGTGTAAGGTGTGTCCGTGGTATGTAGCTGTCAACATAGTATGTAATTGTGCAGGTGTGATATTGCCAATATCAGCAGCTGACGTGTGAAAGGCAACTGGTGTACTACTGCACTGTATCATATGCAGTATCAGTGGCATAGCTGTGCCCACTGACATTAATCTCCTCATTTCTGCAGGTCCCTCCGGTGTTACAGCAAGGCAGCCCATCCATGCTGGTGAGTGTGTTTTAACAATACCTATAATAGTCCTGATAGTGCTAGTAATACTAGTGTAACTCAGTAGTGCTCTGTGTGTATACTGCGGGGTGTAATGGCACATGAAGGTGTGTCAGGGTCCATCATTGGTCAGCCAATTGACAGTACACAGCTGTCAACCCCATCATTGCACACAGTCATCCTGCCAGTACATCCTATGTCACCATTGTCCCTAGGTGATGGACAGGAAACAGTGGGCATTGACCAGGGTAATGTGGTATCTGTGGCACATGCTTCCCCACACAGCAGCCATGGGCAGGGTCCTGCGATGGTACCACACAGACAGTTGCCCATGGGTTCTCATGGGAGCATCCGTGGGCATACTGCCTCTGGCAGACGTGCCCAAAGAGGTCTGTCAACCTCAGCTATGTTTCGGGCTGTCATGCAGGCACAGTCGCGTATGGAAAGGTACACCAGACAGGGTCTGAGGGAGCTGAGAGCATGTCGCACAGCCATGACTGACAGTATGCATGACATCACGGATGCTATCCGTACTTTCACCGATGTCATAGACAGACATTGTGGGGACATATTACAGCAGTTCCACAACCACATGTCCATGAGCCAGGGCAATGGTGGGCGGTTGCGGCATTGACGTGGCCGTATGCCAGCAACAGCAGCAGCTGGCAGTCGGCGCGGACGACAACAGGCCCGCGGACGCCACCATAGTGCCAGCAGCAGCCCCAGCACGTGGCTCTGGACAGTCCCAACAGGGACCTGTGTCCAGTCAACACACTCCCGCTTCTGATGACAGTACCTAGTCTGGCTTAGTACAGGATATGGTCCATAGCACCCCTGCCAGGCACAGGTACCGTGTCCGTGCCCACAGACACTGATCTGTATGACCTGCCAGGTGCAGTCTGTGGCTGTCCACAAACTCCTGTATATGGCAGCCATGAGGTGGAACTGTGTGCATGCATACACACATGTGAAATGTTAACACCTAGGGCTACCACATACACGCACACACTGCACCAACAGTGCCCCACCCTGTACTGCTGTCCCTCACCGACACACATACACACACATGTCAATTGGTGGTATCAGTGGCAGACTCAGGCATACCTAATTCACACCCTGTGCATATGATGAAACTGTGCCACCTCCTGCAATCTCCAACATCAGTGCAGGAACAGGTAAACACGTTGCTGATGCACAGGGTGACTACATAGAAGTGTATTAGTAGTATCATGTTGGTAACAGTACAGTGTGCTGATATGACTGTGTGTATATCCCAGCATGCCTGATGCAGTAACCGTATGACTGTCCTGAATTGTTATCTACACCCATAGTGCGTACCAAAGTGTAACAGCTGCACATTATTGCATACCGTGGTAAAGATGTCAACAGATAGCCACATACATGGGTAGCACAGGGGAAGCTAATGCAAGTAGTGATGCAATGATGGACATGTACAGTAATGGTGGCAAGTTGCCCACAACGACTATGCAATGTGGATGTTTGCGCATGTTGATATGTGTGCAGTACCAATGTAATCCAAATCACAATTAACTATGACATAATATCAGTTCTACCATGGACATCTGAGCTGTGCATTCCTGGGTACATGTTGATAGTGCCTACATATTTGCACTGTTACCTACTGTTAGTGTTACCCTTCTTTGTTGTACAATGGACTACTTCCAGCCCTGCTTACTGTAGCTTTGTTTGCATGCATGTTTGCTTGGGGTTCCCTGGAACACTGCTTCCACCTGCAATGCAGAGTTACAGTGCTTCTGTGGACTCCTAGTGACATCTGCATAGCGTACTATACGTATGTCAAGTTTACACATGACAGAACGTCACTGTCTGTCCTGTTCACATGTACGTTGCCTGTGACACATTGCACATGTCTTACCTGGCATTTACCCACGTGTGCAGTCATATATGCCAGTGCTATGAAATCAGTAGCAGTACACCCACACATACACACCTTCAGTATGTTGTTCCCCATTGGCCCTATGTGTTGGTAATCACCATGGCAATCACACTACTATGGTAGCATGTGCAAAGGTAACCTGTGTATCACCTCTATGGTCCAGTTGTGGTTTATGTGAGTCATGTGGCAATGTCACAGCTGCCACATGTATGCAGTCACCCCTGGCCAGGAATGTACAACACATGTGTGGGATGCCACCACATAGTGAATCTGGGGACTGAGCACTCTGAACCCAGTAATGCCATACCCTGTCAGGTGGCATGACATACTACAGTGACTACAATACCAGTCTGACATAGACCCGCACTGACAGCAATCTGAACACACTGGGGCATACTTGGAGACTCAGAATAGCATCCTGCCTGAGCATCACACACCTCTGCAGCTGGCACACAGGCATACATTACATCGGAACAGAGCACATGCCACACATGGCACACACATCCCATGTGCCACACACTCACAGCCTGTAGGGCTACACAACACACCTGCTACAGATGTGTCAGGTACCTCTCTTGGCCGCTGCAGTGGGGTCCCGCTCAACAGGCTGTACATGGTGAAGGTCACAGTGATATGCCTGTGGGGCACTATGGTCCACCACAAAACACATGCATACAGGTCAGTCAGAGGCATGGACACATATGACTCAGTCATTGACCATGCCACTATGGATGACCTGAGACATACCTCCCTGGACTACATGATAGGGAACATTGAAGGGATGTCTCAGCATGTGGCATGGGCCAGTATGAGCCTGATCTTGGTTGCCATCGTACCTTCACCAGGTATGCTACCACTATATGTAGGAAGGGTGTTCTATGTCTACATTCTGCTCAATCTCCAATGTCATTCATAGGGTATCCACTGGCTGTCAACGTGTGCTTACATGCTAGGGAAGCCACAATGATTTGCGAGGGGCAGCTTGCACGTGACACCCATGGGCCATTGTATATTGGCGAAGCCCCTTGATACACACATAGTGCCTTTTGCTGCACGACATGGATTACATAGCCACCTCCACAGGTATCACACAGGATAGGACACTAACAGTGATGCTACACAACACCAGCAGTGTACACTGCAAGATGCATGCACTGGACACTGTCCTCAGCACGGTGAACTGCAATGTCTGTGCAGTACCAGAGTCCTGATTCATGGCTCACAGGTGCAACCCATCACTGCCAGGTTATACCTCATACCATGCCTGTCGTCCCCTACACATGTAACACACATGGACAGGGGGTGGTATCCCAAGGCACCACAGATACACACACCTCCAGGTTGTTGGCACAGCACAAAGCATCAGGGCCTATTCATGTGCAGCTAACAGTGTGTTGGACTGCCTTCTGGTTCATAGCCTGGCACACACAAGCCTCCCATACACAGGAAACCCACCTAAACTCCATAATAACACTGGCAATATGACAGTCTCAAGAAATGTCTTTATATGGCTAGACTGCATCCAGCCAAACATTGTGCGTGAGCATTACTGTAGCTACAACACACTAGCTGAAAGGTTCCCAGCATGTGGTCACTGAATTGCAGTGGAATAACATGTTATCACTCCCACAACAGGTGGGAACATGCAGCACCTGTTCATCGACTACATGTAGACTATATGGCCCAGACCAGATGTGTATCCCCTGCTGTAGGTATTTTACCATATACAACCCACACTGTATAGACAAATACCGCGTGTGGACCCTGCACAGTAAGACACAGTCATATTGTTATGCATTCCGAATACCATTTATCCACTCGAGGCATGTGTCAGACATGGTAACTACTGCAGGTCACAGGTATGTATGTGTATGTGTCACACACATATATCATGTGTGCATTGCCATTGCTGGTTTAGGCAATGGCATGCATTGTTATGCACAAAGACCCACACAAGGTCATATTGTGTGACACAACCACACATGGCAGTTGTGGGTTTCCAAAACATACCTATCTGTGCTCTGACAATGGTAATAGACCCAGTAGCGGAGTGCACTATTGGCATTACTGGCCAAGTAGCCCTGTTTGGCTGTGCTGATAGTGTGGTGACATCCCCTGTGTTTACTGGGGGAATATGCAGCATCTGGTGTATTGTAGTATTTGCCAAAAGGATGTGTTCTCTCACACTTGCAATTACACACACCCTACTACCCCCACCCAGTAGCGGAGTGCACTATTGGCATTACTGGATAAGTAGCCCTGTTTGGCTGTGCTGATAGTGTGGTGACATCCCCTGTGTTTACTGGGGGAATATGCAGCATCTGGTGTATTGTAGTATTTGCCAAAAGGATGTGTTCTCTCACACTTGCAATTACACACACCCTACTACCCCCACCCAGTAGCGGAGCACACTATTGGCATTACTGGCCAAGTAGCCCTGTTTGGCTGTGCTGATAGTGTGGTGACATCCCCTGTGTTTACTGGGGAATATGCAGCATCTGGTGTATTGTAGTATTTGCCAAAAGGATCTGTTCTCTCACACTTGCAATTACACACACCCTACTACCCCCCCCCAGTAGCGGAGCGCACTATTGGCATTACTGGCCAAGTAGCCCTGTTTGGCTGTACTGATAGTGTGGTGACATCCCCTGTGTTTACTGGGAGAATATGCAGCATCTGGTGTATTGTAGTATTTGCCAAAAGGATCTGTTCTCTCATATTTGCATTTACACACACCCACCCAGTAGCAGAGCGCACTATTGGCATTACTGGCCAACTAGCCCTGTTTGGCTGTACTGATAGTGTGGTGACATCCCCTGTGTTTACTGGGGGAATATGCAGCATCTGGTGTATTGTAGTATTTGCCAAAAGGATCTGTTCTCTCACACTTGCAATTACACACACCCTACTACCCTATAGACCCAGTAGTGGAGTGCACTATTGGCATCACTGGCCAAGTAGCCCTGTTTGGCTGTACTGATAGTGTGGTGACATCCCCTGTGTTTACTGGGGGAATATGCAGCATCTGGTGTATTGTAGTATTTGCCAAAAGGATCTGTTCTCTCACACTTGCAATTACACACACCCTACTACCCCCACCCATTAGCGGAGCGCACTATTGGCATTACTGGCCAAGTAGCCCTGTTTGGCTGTGCTGATAGTGTGGTGACATCCCCTGTGTTTACTGGGGGAATATGCAGCATCTGGTGTATTGTAGTATTTGCCAAAAGGATCTGTTCTCTCACACTTGCAATTACACACACCCTACTCCCCCCCCCCGCACTATTGGCATTACTGGCCAAGTAGCCCTGTTTGGCTGTGCTGATAGTGTGGTGACATCCCCTGTGTTTACTGGGGGAATATGCAGCATCTGGTGTATTGTAGTATTTGCCAAAAGGATCTGTTCTCTCACACTTGCAATTACACACACCCTACTACCCCCACCCAGTAGCGGAGCGCACTATTGGCATTACTGGCCAAGTAGCCCTGTTTGGCTGTGCTGATAGTGTGGTGACATCCCCTGTGTTTACTGGGGGAATATGCAGCATCTGGTGTATTGTAGTATTTGCCAAAAGGATCTGTTCTCTCACACTTGCAATTACACACACCCTACTACCCCCACCCAGTAGCGGAGCGCACTACTGGCATTACTGGCCAAGTAGCCCTGTTTGGCTGTGCTGATAGTGTGGTGACATCCCCTGTGTTTACTGGAGGAATATGCAGCATCTGGTGTATTGTAGCATTTGCCAAAAGGATCTGTTCTCTCACACTTGCAATTACACACACCCCCTACTACCCCCACCCAGTAGCGGAGTGCACTATTGGCTTTACTGGCCAAGTAGCCCTGTTTGGCTGTGCTGATATTGTGGTGACATCCCCTGTGTTTACTGGGGGAATATGCAGCATCTGGTGTATTGTAGTATTTGCCAAAAGGATCTGTTCTCTCACACTTGCAATTACACACACCCTACTACCCCCCCCAGTAGCGGAGCGCACTATTGGCATTACTGGCCAAGTAGCCCTGTTTGGCTGTACTGATAGTGTGGTGACATCCCCTGTGTTTACTGGGGGAATATGCAGCATCTGGTGTATTGTAGTATTTTCCAAAAGGATCTGTTCTCTCACACTTGCAATTACACACACCCTACTACCCCCACCCAGTAGCGGAGCGCACTATTGGCATTACTGGCCAAGTAGCCCTGTTTGGCTGTGCTGATAGCGTGGTGACATCCCCTGTGTTTAATGGGGGAATATGCAGCATCTGGTGTATTATAGTATTTGCCAAAAGGATCTGTTCTCTCACACTTACAATTACACACACCCTACTACCCCCACCCCGCACACACACACCTGCCATTTGCAGGATTCATACCCTTACCTAACTATGTCACGACATGTGAGAGAGACACATTAGAGAAGCACACTATTCAGATTACTAGGAGGTTCCTCTTCTCCGGCTGTACTTATAGGGTGCTGACATCATTAGTGTTTGGAAAGGGTAATGTGCATCATGTAGTGTGATCTCCTGATTGCCAAAAAGCACATGTTTTTCATACAGAATTACACACACACAAACTCCCCATATCCAAACACACACACACTTGCTATTTGCAGGTTTCAAACTCCTACCTAACTATGTTATGACACTTGAGAGAGACGCATAGCAGAGTGCGCTATTCGGATTATTGGGAGGTGTTCCTTCTCCAGCTGTATGTATAGGGTGCTGACATCATCAGTGTTTGGAAAGGGTAATGTGCATCATGTAGTGTGATCTCCTGATTGCAAAAAAGCACATGTCTTTCATACAGAATTGCACACACACAAACTCCCCACATCCAAACACACACACTTGCAGGTTTCAAACTCCAACCTAACTATGTTATGACACTTGAGAGAGAGACGCATTAGCAGAGTGCGCTATTCAAATTATTGGGAGGTTTCCCTTCTCCTGCTGTACTTATAGGGTGCTGACATCATCAGTGCTTAGATAGAGGAATGTGCATCCTGTAGAGTGCTTTCACAGTTGCCAAAAGGGACATCTCCCTCACACAGACTTGCACACACACTAACCCCCTTCCACACACACTGGGCAGTTGCCAGATTCAAACCCCTACCTAACTATGTTATGATACTCGTGACAGATGCATTAGTGGAGCGCGTTATTCGCATTACTGGGAGAGTTCCCTTCTCCTGCTGTACTTATAGGGTGCTGACATCATCAGTGCCTAGATAGGGGAATGTGCATCCTGTAGAGTGTTTTCACAGTTGCCAAAAGGGACATCTCCCTCACACAGACTTGCACACACACTAACCCCCTTCCACACACACTGGGCAGTTGCCAGATTCAAACCCCTACCTAACTATGTTATGACACTCATGAAAGATCCATTAGCAGAGTGCGCTATTCGCATTACTGGGAGGGCTCCCTTCTCCTGCTGTACTTATAGGGTGCTGACATCATCAGTGCTTAGATAGGGGAATGTGCATCCTGTAGAGTGTTTTCACAGTTGCCAAAAGGGACATCGCCCTCACACAGACTTGCACACACACTAACCCCCTCCACACACACTGGGCAGTTGCAGGATTCAACCCCCTAACTAACTATGTTATGACACTCATGAGAGACGCATTAGCGGAGCGCGCTATTCGCATTTCTGGGAGAGTTCTCTTCTCCTGCTGTACTTATAGGGTGCTGACATCATCCGTACTTAGATAGGGGAATGTGCATCCTGTAGAGTGCTTTCACAGTTGCCAAAAGGGACATCTCCCTCACACAGACTTGCACACACATCAACCCCGCTCACCCACACACACACACACACTGAGCATTTGCATGGTTCGAACTCTTACCTACCTATATTATGACACTTGAGGGAGACGCATTAGCAGAGCACGCTAACCAAATTACTGGGCATCTGGTCTGCACCTGCAGTATTTATAGGGTGCTGACATCTTTATTTCTACAGAGGTATGTACATCTAGTACTACCTGTCAGGTGGGGGATAGCATATATATGCATTTGCAGCCACCTACATCAGGGTCAGATATGCACATCGCACTGGCAGGTTATGTTCTATACCATGCTTCGTGACCACAGGACCTGTAACACATAACACAACCAGTCCAGAACACCACTCCCACATCCAGGACACACACTTTGCTTCCCTGGGAACAGTGCCGGGATATGCAGGTGTTCACATACACCATTCCAGTTGTTAACATCAGGTACAGGCATATTGTGTGGGAACTACTCAGGCCTCTACCACTTTACCCTACAGCCACTACAATTTGTGGGTCCATGTGCTATGGCAGAAACACTCACCACAGCCACATGGGGGAATACATATTGCACCTGTCCATCTGCAACATGGGTACTCACTGTTCCACACCAGAGGTAGACCACCATTGTTGATATCTGACCATACCCACCTTTCCCTGGACATCCATATCCCATCCCCACCCCCAGGCAAGGTTGTCACTGCAAACAAACTGTATTTAGCACAAGCAGACTCTACACTTGTGAAGACTGGGGTGGACGACTTCAAAGGACCCATGCTGGGGGACTATACTGGCCACTCTGTATAATCCTTGACAATTGCATTCTATGAGCATGTGTAAGGTTTGCATTGATCATGCTATCCCACATATACCCATGACTGCTCCACAACAAGACACCTGTCAGGTGTACACCAGCCATATATGAGCCGTCCAACAGACAGAGTGAGCTAATACATTGCAGAGCTGTAGCCCACAGAGGGAGAACATCTGTGAACAGTACCGGCATGACACTTCATTCCCACATAATCATCACAACACAGTGTTGACAGTGGAATTGTCCAGACAATGCAGATAGGGCTCCCCTCAGTCTGTTATTGATGCCCACTTACTGTTAGAGGTCCTTAGCAACCCTCTTCCAGCACACACCAACAACATGGCTGTGGCTTAGCACATTCAAACCCTGGGATCTCCACTGTGCCCCTGCTTGACAGAGGCACAGCTCACTAGCCTCACACGTTGTCTTATGTGACCTACTTTACAGTGGCACAGTAGCCTACTGTACTGGGGATGCAGATGCCAAGCACACTCTGGCTAAGCTGTCATTCCCTAGGGCAACAAGCCTAGTATTGACCTCTACACCCATATGTTCAATTGTCAGATGCACAATATTTGTTGTGCTGTTAGATTGTTTGCAGTTCTTTATTGCCATAGCATTCCCTGTTCCTATGAACAACTTGTGTATCTGTGGAAGATGTTTGAATATGAGGGCGATCCACTATATCACTTATGTCTCTGTAGTCATTTACTGTGTGCACTGGGCAGATTGCTGTGTTGTGGTTGGTTCCTGGAATGACACGTACAAATACCAGATATGTGTGGCCAACTGCTAAACGGAGATATGGCCTAAGTGTGTGAGCATGCCCAGTTCAGCCTTTCCATGGCATGTTGTCTGACATATGCTTCATTTATCAAAGTGTGCGAGCATGCCCAGTGTGAGCTTTCCATATGTTGAACTCTGAAATCCACCACATATTTGGCTGTGTGTGAACGTCAACAATATCTCACGTTTATGGTTGTGTGTTGGGTGTCATGTTGTGTACTAACTGGCCAACTGCTTCGTGTCTGCCACAACAGGGATTATACTGTGCCTGCAGGGATTGCATGGGATACTTTGCATACAGTTGTCAACATCCTTTCATAATGACCTAGCACTGTAGTACTGTATAGTGTACTGGTTCAGTACTTTCACTGTGGTGGACAGTATCCTGGGCTTTAGTCCTATCACTGCTTGACATCTTCATAGTGAGCACAACAGACTGTGTAGGGGCCAGTTGTGCACATATGACCATGTTGCATTATGTTCAGATATGGACTACCTACACCAGGCTTGTCCAACATTGGTAGTGTATTCCACAACATAGGTGGACATTGGCAAACACTAGCGATGTTCCCTAGGCCATTTCTGATGCTAGTCACAGAGTGTGTTTGTCCTTTGACACACATTGTAACTGGAATTTGCCATGACATATGTCATGGTTAGTATACTGTGCCTCCGTCTACCTCTGACATAACAGTGATACCCAGGGTTAACCTACCATCTCCCATCCACTCATCAGGATTCCTCTTGAGGGGTGTAGATAGGTGACTCTCTGGCTAACCTGTACTGGGAGTTTACTCAAGAGTGGGGGTGCCTTCTGTGTTATGGATCATTCTGTACAGCTTGTCCTATGTATGTCAGTGCTGGGGTTCAGGTCTCTCATGTGCATAGCTCACTGCCATTCAGATTGTACAAGGTGCAGCATGTTCATTGATTCCAGCTTGGACATGGCTTCATACATCAGGCACAGCTTGCCTCTGGGTGGGCAGTATGGCAGTGTGTGGAGCTGCAGTTTGTTTACTCAGGCAACACATGGCATCTGTTCATGCTCTTTGCTACTCCTGGTGGGGTACTGTTGTGGACTTTACAGTTGATTGGGGTGTCTGCTGAGGTATATCCCACAGGGGCTATTGTAGTCAATTGTGACGCTGATGAAGGATGACTGCAGAGCCACAGTGACCTCCCCTTATCTACATCTGACAACCTTCATGATTGGGTGGGTATATGGTATGTTTCTGTGAACATTACAGCCACATGTTTGTCCAATGCAGGATATCTGTCACCTTGTGTCCCCAGGTCTCTCATTACATGTTAGGTACGTAATGGGTTAACAGCTGTGTGGTAATTTGTGGGCACTTACTGTATATCCACGGTGGTTGTCTATACACAGTTCTGCAATTAGCTTGCTGACATGGCTATGGCTCCAGTTGTCTGTTTCTATGTGGCCCTTTTGTGGGTTGCTTGTGTTAGCTGGGGGTCAGATATGGTGGGCAGTTTGTACTCCTCTGCATACATGTTCAGTCACAGTCCTTCCATGTTGGCCTGTACCTATGGGACATATATACGGAACGGGGGAAGTCCCAGGACCAAGCCTTGTGGGATGCCACTCATATCTGCTTTGTAGTCTGACATGGATGCAGCATGTCTGACCATGTCAGTTCTGTCCTTGGTCTGGTTTGCAACCCCTCTACTGACATAGGGGTTTATATTTAAGCTGGTGAACATATCCATACTGAACTCGTAGGGTATTGTCTGGAAGCATATGCACGGTCCAGCTACGCTGTGTGGACCACATTGCCCTCATCAATGACCTTAATGACAGTTTCAAATGGGTTAAACATGTTTAGGGGCAGGATCTGCAGTTACGACAGCCACACTGGGTAGGGTCCGGTGTCAGTAGGTCCACGATAGCTTTATGTCTGCGGTACATACTGATCCTTTCCATAGCTGTGCAGACCAAGCTTGTCAGGATCCTGGGGTGGTAGTTTGCAGTATCCGTTCAGGCAACACCTTTGTTGTGAAGGACCACTGTTGTTGTACACTGCTCTTTGGGTACATATCCTGTGGTAAGGCTGACATTGGGCAGTAGTGTGATTTGGCATTCCATTATTCTTGGAGTCCATGTTGGCCTCAGCCCAGGACACCATCACATACCTTTGTTGCTGTGTGTTTTGCTTTGCAGATGATGGCTGTTACCTCAGCATCTGCAATGTCAGGGGACCAGCAGTCTGCTGGGATAGATATTTTGCATTCTGGGGGGGGGGGGTTTGCACTGAACCCGTCAGGTTGTATGTTGGCAATATGTGTGTGTGTTTGGTATGTTGTTTGTAATATCTGTGTGATTCGGAGCACATCTGTGAATTCCCAACATGGTTCCTACCATCAGTTAAGTAAGCCTTGTGATTATCCTTAGTGTCCTGTACAATTTGTATCTTCATAGGTTCATAGGTTCATACTAGGCTATCCACCCTAGGGCATTAGTAAGCCTAGCCAGAGTGTGTGTGTCTTTCGCCGCCCCTTACTATGTGACTATTATGGCCATTTATGATTTTCTTTACTGTGCCTCTGTCTGGATGTGACACAGTGAAGACCCCAGTGTACATGTACAATCATCCATCCACTTGGCAATATTCCTGTTGAGGGGTGTCAGTGAGGAGCTCTGCCTAACATGGATTGGGATCCTGTTTCTGGGTGTGGGGAGCCTCTGGGTTATGTATCTGTCCCTCTAGCACATCCTATTTCATTATATGTTGAGGCTGACATCTGTCACTCTCACAGCTCCAATGGCTTTGATTTCCTGTGGTGGAGCATGTCCATTACTCCTGTGTTGGACATGGCCTTGTACAACAGACATACAATGCCTCTGTGTAGGCAGTCTGTGACTGCATACAGCTGGGGTGTCTACAGCCAGGCAGCATATGACATATATTTGACACCCTTTATCCTCTTGGTGGGGTACCTTTGAGGTCTTCCTAACCGCTGCAGGTGTCAGGTACGGTACATCCCATATGAGTCATTGTACTAGATTATGGGTCTGGTAAGGGAACAGTACAGGGGCACAGTGACCTCTGTTGATGTAGATGTGAATTCTTTCATGATACGGTGTCCAATATAGACAGTCTTCCTAGCCACATTGGCATTGTGAGTGACACATGACAGATTACTGTCGACTTGTGTCCCTAGGTCCCTGATTACTCCTTGCATACATAATGGTTTACCACCTATGTGGTAATTTGTGAGTACCTTGTCTGGTATTTGGTGGGAAATTCATACTGTCCAGTGTCTTCAGGATGTCTGGGTGGGGTTCCTGTGTGTGAGAGTGTGGTCTGTCGCATGCTACAGACTGTACAGCAGTTTTGACTACGCTTAGGTGCACATGGGTGGTCTCTGCTGCTTCGTGCATTGTCAGTTACCTGGCCATATGGGTGTCTGTGCTGCATATGGATACTCCCCCTCCTTTGATGTTTTGGTCCAGGTGTTGGGGCCATAACGCATGATATGTGGTATAACCTGGTAATGCTGGTGTGCTATCAGTAGGCTTGCAGCAGGCTTCTGTCACTGCACAGACATTGATGTTCTCCATACTGGGAAGTGCCTCAGGTGCATGCATATTGCAGTTTACACATCTGGCATTGGTCAGCATTACCCTTATGTTTCTTACCACTTATGTTTTCTAGGGTGGTGGGTTAGTCTTTTTGGCCTTGCCTACGTACGGCTCTATGGAGGTGGCAAAGGCCTTATCCAGTATCCAGACACCCAGGGGTAACAGGTGCAAGCCATCTCTGGAACAGCAGCATGGCTTGTCATGCATGACATCTCAAGCAGACAGACCTTAGACCCTCTTCGACTGACAGCTGTAACTGTGCCACCTGTTAAAGCTGATCATTCTGTGTTTGTACTGTGGCATCATTCTTGGTGAGGGTTGGATGCTGCAAACGGCCAGTGTCATACCGGCCTGGAGTACATACTCAGAGAGCTCATCCATGTCTCTTTTCATGTAGTCCAGGGAGGTACATCTCAGGTCATTCACACCAGCATGGACAATGAGTGCATCATATTTCTGCTTGCTTTGGGGTGACCTGTGTACTTGTGTTATGTGGCATATTGTGGCAGCCTACAGGCAGCTTACTGTACCCTTTCCCTTGTTCAGTCTGGTGAGTGGGACAGCAGTGTGTCTGCCTATACAGACACCTATTACAACTGTATCAGGCATGTTGTTTCTCCTTCTGGCCTGTAACTGTTTGGCACACCAGCTTTGTGTACTATGTGTTGCATGTGCTATGTTTGGAGGTTGTGGTTGCTTGGGATTTGCTTTGGAGGCCTCTGTTGGTGTGGTGTGTTTGTAATTAGGGCCTCCAGAAATGTTTTTCTGTGTTTATGTGTTTGGTTTACAGTTGTGATAGGTCTATGTGGGACTGGGTTTGTGGTGTATGTGGTTACCTTCTCCTCCTGACTAGTTTTGACAGTACTGAGTTGAGGGAGCTCAGCCTCCGGTTTGGATACATGGTTGCATCTCTCACATATATTTGTATTTATTGGGGGGAGTTGTGGGTTGTCTGTGTACTTGGGGCAGGTGTCACATTGCCTCTGGATTCACAGATTCTACTTGTTGTGGCTGGCCTTAGTGGATTGTATGTGTGGACCTATTTTATTGCCATACTACTGATCAGTGATTACTTCCCTTTTTTTGTTTGCTCTATCATGTAGTAGCTTCCTCATTCTCTTGCATGGTTTGGTAATGGCTGGATTCCAGCATGCCAGATGCCTGCATGTATGGCATTGTGTCTTGTTGTTATTTGTGATTGCATAATCCAAGCATTCCTGGCTGTGTTCATGGAATGCCTGTATAACATGTTCTGCGGTGTGTCCCATATTCTGCACTTGCACAGGGCCTTTCGTGGATTCCACATCAGTTTGGAGGGGTGCAACCTATGCTTTACACATGTTTTTCACTGTGGTTTTCTGGCCAGGGACTGTGGTCAGGATGTGTATATCCAGTGTGATTACACTATGGTCTGGTCTTACCAGTGAGGGATACACTTCTCATCTTGCCATCCAGTACACATGTTGCTGATTATCACATCCAGTATGCTTACCCCTCTTGTGGGAGTGGTACGTTGTTCCTGGGCATTTTGGTTTATGGATTCTGGGAACTTTTCTCCTACTGTGTTGGTGCTAGTATAATGCTCCCAGTATATGTCTGGGTATTTTCAGTCAAGCAATATAATGTGGTTTGGGGGGCTTGATATATTCATGTATTCCAACATAGGCCAGGTGCAGTTCCTGGTATTAGGACAGTAGTCTGCAGCAGGCTATATACTGGGAGGCGGTTTTAGCCATTGGTATTTGACCATGGCTAATCCATGCTGCTTCTTGTTGTGGTACCAACATGGGGGTGTGGTTATCCTTGACATTTATTGCTAGTCACCCTCCTTTTGTAGCTTGTTCCATGTTGTGCGGCTGTACAGCACAGTATGAGGTGTAACCTGGTAGTGTTAGGGTGCTGATGTGAGCCTTGACCCAGTTTTCTATTACAGGACTGATATCAACATTCTCCATACTGTGTGCGTTTACACTGCACGCATCTTGCTGTTTAGACTTCTGGCATTGGGTAGCATTACATCTAGGTTCCTATCCCTTGTGGTACCTATGAAGGTGGGTTTGTGTTTTGAGACTTACCTATTCAGGGCATGCTGTGGGTACTGACAGCCTTTGCCAGTATCCATGGGGCCTGGACTGATAGGTGCACACCACCCCTAGCAGGTGGTGCATCATGTCATGCTCAGCATGTCTTCCCAGGCTGAAACACATTGGCTCCCCTTTGACTAACTGCATTTCTTCAGCCAGTTATTGCAATTGATCATCCCATCGTCATTTTGTGGCTTCATGCTTGGTGAGGGTGGATGTTAGTCAGGGCATTTCTTCAGCCAGTTATTGCAATTGATCATCCCATCGTCATTTTGTGGCTTCATGCTTGGTGAGGGTGGATGTTAGTCAGGGTCCTCAGGTGTGCATATAGTACATGGTGTTACATTACTTAACACATGGCATTCATGCCTCAGGTGGTGCTGCAGGGCTGCCTCTGTCGGATGCACATATTACACTCCCTGTACATGTTTGTGAGCAGGTCATGTCACTTTAGGCATCCCTGTTATTATTTGAGTGAGTCAGAGGGGTTATCATTCCCAGGGTTCCTACTGAGCCAGTGTATGTGCTATGCGTTGCCTCTTTGCCAAGGCCAGGGCATACTAGGCATGCCTCCTTCTGCCTACTGGGGCAGGCTCAGGTTGTTCCTCCTCCGAGTCACGCTCTGCCTGTGATGGCCTTGGCAATGGTGGGGGGCTGTTTGGCCCAGCCCTATGCTGGTCCTGCTGCAGCTGTTTTCGCAAGATCATATTATGTAGCATAGCACATACCATGACAATTTGGGTACATGTAGTTGGTGAGTACTGCAAGGCTCCACCAGATGTATCCAGACACCGGAACCGTGACTTGAGCAGCCCAAACACATGCTCTATTACATTATGTGTTTGTGCATGTGCCTCATTATGGCGTTCCTGTTCAGGTGTGTGTGCGTTTCTGATGGGTGTCATCAGCCACAGCTCCAGTGCATAACCTGCATCCCCCACTAGGTGTCCGTGTGGGATGTCCCCATTGGCAAATGTCTGGTACAGCTGCGTCAAATGCTAGATGTGGGAATCATGGTAGCTCCCAGGGCAGCCAGCACACACATTCATTATTATGCCCTGGGCATCACACACGACCTGGCAGTTGATGGAGGGGAAGCCCTTGCGGTTAATGTAGGCCCTACCCCACTCACCGGCTGGTGCTTTGATGCATATGTGCGTGCAGTCTATTGCACCCACTACCTCAGGGTATTCTGCTATTTGCTGGAAGAGACGCATATTGCTGGCCAATACCTCATGGGCATTGGAGAAATATACATGATCACCGACATGTGCTGACATGGCATCCAGGAACTGGTGCAGTACCCTGGAGGCTGATGCCTGTGATATCCCCATCATATCACCAGTTGGTCTTTGGAAGGTACCTGTTGCTAGTATTCTTAGGCCAACACATACCTTGGTTTCCACTGGGATGGGTTCCCCTCTGTTGGTTCTGTGTGTGAGGCATGGCCTGCACAGCTCGACTATTTGCTGCAGGAGCTCTCTGTCCACTCTATTGTGCTCTACTATCTCCAGCTCATGTAACCCGTGGTAGGTGACCCTGGGCCTGTACACTCTTCTCCGTCTCCTCACTGTGGGTTGTCTGGCACCATCTGCATTGTCACCACCCTCAGCAAGTCGCCTATGTCTCATTATGACAGCTATGGCAGCCCCTAACATTTCTGCTCTGAGTTCAGCTTTTTCAGTTTTCACTTCTAATAGCTTACTCCTGTCTTGCAGTGTCTCTTGAGAGAAACATCCTGCACTGCTGTTTGCAGAGTTTTAAGTGCTGGGCTACTATTCTGCCTGTGTAATTGCTTGCTTCTAATTGTTTTCACCTGCTAGCTCCAGCAGTATTCCCTGCTAGCTTCCTACTAATTCTGTTGCTTCCTTTTTCCTTTCTGTTTCCTCAGGGGGGAGCAGCATGCATACCAGCAGAAACGCGCTCACAGTGGCTTACACACGTGCACACATGCTTACACGGTTCAGGATCTGCCTATTCGAGTTAAAACATGCGCACACCAGCGCAAACAGTCTTACAAGTCTGCCAACAGGCTCCCACATGCTCAGTCTATCCTACACTCTCGCAAACTAGTGTAAACAGTCTTCAAAGTCTACCAACACGCTCCCACATGCTCAGTCTGCCTTACACGCGTGCACACTGCCCTACTCGCACTTCATGGCGCACACACGTGCGCATGCACGACCAGCAAGAAACTTTGGTGTAAGTAACAGTGTACACCTTCCATTTCTTGACTTTCCCATGCTTATCTTGTGGCACTCCTCTTTCCCTGATCTGTGTCTGTCATCTGTCATGTTACACTGACCTCCAATGAACTGCATTTCTTTCTACCATTCCCCCCTGTGATGTCACCTATCTCTTACTCTATTCCTCCCCCTTATGTATCTCTTACACTACTCAGACTGTGCTCATTTGCTATGTGACTGTGGGATTCAGTATCCTAACCCTCATTTACATGAGATTGCCTACTAATGCTTAGTTACATGTCTTAGACTCAGCTTCCCCCCTTAGCAACCACTACACGGTGCCCATGTTGTTTTTGGTCTGCTGGTCCCTGCATTGTCATTCCATGTATTGCATAAAACCCACATTTATGGGTTTATAACCTTCATTTTTATGTTTTATACAGAGCAGCCCGTTTGCGCGGGGCTGCGCTGCATTTAAACATCTGCGATCGCCGGAAAAAAAATTATATTTTTTTAATATTTGCATTGGGTTACCTTGCCAATGGCCACATATTTGGCCATTGGCATGCTGCCTGACACATATGCACCCTTTATTTGGAGCTGACATAGCTCCGTTGTGATTTTTGCAGAAACGTACTCAGTTGTCAACTGAGTACATTTCTGCAGCTAAAACGTCTCTTACACGGGCTGGTTTCTGCTTCATGAATCGCTAATATACCTCATTTGCATACCTTTCGGCTGCAAGTGAGGTATTTAGCATATCCACGCCCAGTCCGTGTAAGAGACGTTTTAGCTGGTCTCTTACACGGAGTTTCGGGCTGTTCCTGGATCGCGAGGCTTGCATGGAGTGTTACACGTCTCTTACACTCCGTGCAAGCCTTCGTGAATCCTGCCCCTTTGTCAGATCACAAAAATTTTAGTGTTGATTACCAATGCAATGCCTTGCGTTTAATCTGAATGTCAAGTATTCAAAACATTGACTTTCAGAACAGCGAACCCAGAAGATTGAAATAGAAGAAAGTTAAACTGTAGTAACACCAAAGAACAGACTTTTGAATATACTTGTCCCCCCTACACCCCAACACCCCTATACCCCTGCTAATTATATATAACTCGCACCTAAGCTTGGAATGGGAAAACCCCCAAACCCAGCTGTACAGCAATCTCTCACAATCACACACTTCCACTTTGCAATGTTTCATTCTTCAGTGCTGTGGCAGTTCAGATTTCTGCCATTTTGGTCTTCTGGATTTGCTGTATTTAATGTTGATGTTTTGAACATTAGACATTTTTACAGGGACCCATATATATATAACACTGAAGGGTCAAAGAACTGAAACACAAAACACAAAAACAAGCAAGCAACCCCAACTCTTAACAAAAGAAAACAAACATATTTTTGAAAGGTGGGGCTAGCCCCCAACCAGGGGAGCCTGCAGAATTTTTTGCAGGGGCGTGCAAACCCAGAGCCCCCTACGCAGCCATTCCCATGTCACATTACTTAGCTATTTCTCCCCAGTTGCCATAAACACTGTTCAAAACTCTGTGTGCAAACTGTTTATGCTTTACTTCTACAATAATTACAGATATTTGGATTTCATTTACAACTTTTATTTCAAATTTTATAGCACAAACACTGATAGACATTTGCTAAACAAAGCAATAGTCTTACAATGTAAAAAGACTTAGCATTAAAACTTCTCTACTTTTGAAACTCGCATTCACTAAAACAGCATTGAAACCCACATTCAAAGAAAATGCATGTGGCCAGTGGTGAGTTAAGTTTACCTTTGGGCTGTTTTCATATCACAGGCCCATTGCATACATTTTTACGACCATACAAAAATTCTTTTATTTACCTTCTTGATTGTAATAATTATCATATATAATAATTAATTTATATCCCTTGTATAACACAGCACCACTTGTTAGAGTGTGTTTTAAATGTATAGATTTGAACATTTCCCAGTAAGCAAGGAATCAAAACATATGAACCAATAAAGGCAAACTAACCAATTCAGAACATTTCAATCATAAAAGGCCACTCAGACTTCTGTCGTTACAATCCACCAATATCAGTCAATATGCACAATCTCTGCAGAAGTAAAAGTCATCTGAATAATTCCACATTAAAGAGATCTGAAACTAATGAAAATGGTGTTGCTATAAAACAACTTTATATTTCAGTGTTTCATCTAAAAATTCAGTGCCTGCTGCCTTTGAAGAATAAATGGCCTATGTTACATAAAAAAATGGTAAGTTGGTATATTGCAATAGGGAATGGGTGGCAAGCTGAAAAACAGGTTCATAGTTACTAAGGACCTCATCCAAAGGAGGACATACCTGGGACTGCAGCACCCCACCCCCTTAGAATACAAATCTACAAGCTGTAGGATTAGAACCTACAGCCCTCTGCATCAAGATGCAAGTAACACTGCTTTAAAATTCTATACCACAATAGTGATACCATTTGCTAAACAAAACAGTTGCATATTTTAAGCAGACTTAGCATGAGCAGCAGTAAACTTCTCTTCCCTTGAAGGCGCCATACCTCTCAACTGTACAGATTTTCGCAGATTGTCCAGATTTTGGCCTTATATTTTTTGGTCTGTTTTTCATAAAATTGTTTTTTACTGGAAAATTAGTAGTAAATCATTAAAGACTGAGGTTTAAAAATAATGACAAACATTTGAGTTTCAGACTTCATATCTTTCAGAAAATTCATGGTAAGGCAAAAGCTGTTATTCTATCAACTTTCTAAGTCTGTAAGAACAATATTTAAAAATTGCTCCTATTTTTGGGCCCTTGTCCCACTTTTATTTATGGCTTTGTCCAGATTTCTTGCTGTCAGAGGTTTAGAGGAATGCTTGAAGCTCACAATTCCTTGAAAATGCACTTTAAAATAAATTCCACCTGATAACTCTAACTAGGGCATTCCACTCTCTCTCTCTCTCTCTCTCTCTCTCTCTCTCTCTCACACACACACACACACACACACACACACACACACACACACACACACACACACACACACACACACCTCAACCTCTTAGTGCAAGAAATCTGGAGAAAGCCTAAAATAAATAGGGACAAATTATAAATATTGCTCTCACAAACTTAGAAAATTGCCAGAATAACAGGATTTGCGTTAGTATGCATTTTTCTAAAGCATATGATGTTTAAAACTGAAATGTCTTTCATTATTTAGCAATTTCAATTCTTTTTAGGAGGAATATAGGGCAAAAATCTAGACAGTCTGTACAAACCTGGACAGCTGAGGGGTATGCTACCTCCCTCTTACACACACACAAACACACACACACACACACACACACACACACACACACACACACACACACACACACACACACACCATACCTCTCAATCTCTTATCACAAAGGCCCAAAACTAGGGACACATTTAGAAAGTTGAATACATATTCTGAAGGATATGAAGTCTGAAACTCAAACACACATCATTATTTAGTAACTTTAATCCTTAGCTCATCCCAGTATCACAGACTGTTCACCCTGTCATATTGCATCACTAACATCACCATATGTCACATGAGGAGCTATACCCCGAAGCAATCGATGCACATTCACCAGGCATGAGTCTACTTCAGCAAAAGTTTACTTGATTCCCCTGCAAAGATGCATCAGAATTCAGCACCTAGCAATGCACCAGGATTCAGCAGGATTCAGCATCCAGTAATGTAGCAGGATTCAGCATCCAGTAATGCACCAGGATTCAGCATCCAGTAATGAACCAGGATTCAGGATCCAGTAATGCACCAAGATTAAGCAGCCTAGTATTCTAGGAGCAGTTGTAACCATGTGGAGGCTTTTTTTTTTCTTTTTTGAGGCATAGACATGCACTGATGGAACTGAGATCTATGCATTTTTATGACTTTAAGTAAAATGTGCCTGCTGCTGTCTTAATGTTGCATTATGGCATAACAAAACCGAATTCTCAGTTTGCTTTAGAAGACTGCTGATTACTACATTCACTTCCCATCTTCCATTTACCAAGGACCAGTCCTTTGCAGAAACATATAAATACAGAATTCAATTGCAAATGAGGACCATTTCACCAACATAATCTACCCATTTTCTACTTTACATTTATTTCTTAATATTTTTTAACTTGTTAAATCATATCCCACTTCTTCTTGCATCCCATTTAAGTTGTGTTATAAATTCTATGATTATTTTGCAAACACAGCCTATTCAGGAATGCTATCCCATGCATCTACAACATTTTATGTCAGAAAAGAAACTTCCTAACATCACCCCTGAGACAACCTTACCTCCATCTTTAAACTGTGGTCCTATGTTGTATAACTCCCTCTTTGAAAAATGTTACCCTTTTTGGTTTTGTAAATTCTTTTGAAATATTAGCCTATTTCTTTCATGCCCCCTCTAGTCCTCCTTTCTGTCATGGTATACACGTTAAGTTCTCTTGGTTTATTTCATCTGACTTACAATGAACACTCTGCACCATTTCTGCTCTTTTTCTTTGCACAATCACCATTCTGACATGTTGCTGTAGAAATGGGGGGATAGAACAATATATAGTACAGCATGTGTGGTACTACAAGCTATCAGTTCAGGTGAATATCTTTCCTTTTTTATTTTTATTTACTTATTTATTTTACTGGTAACACCACTCCCCTTATCACCCCAAAATCTCTCCTTTCCCCAATTTTGCTTTGTCATGTTATGTTTGCATTTTAAGTGCTCTGATATAATTGTACAAGGGGCCCCTTCTGCTGATACAGCTGTCATCATCTTTATCACTATATAAACTTCCCCTTGGGTTTTCTGTGTCCAGGTACATTATCTTGTGCTTATTTGCAGTGACTCTAAGGTGACACACTTTTTATTATTCCCTTACCCTTGTAAATACTTTTTTATACCCTCCCTGTCTTCTGCATTGCCTCATTTGCAGATTTGTGTGACCTATATAAATTGAGATATTCTTCTATCAATTGCCTCTTTAAATGGCATTTGTCAATTACTACAGTGAGCCAGTCAAAGAAATCTGCTTGACAGGTCTTGTATTATTTTTTTGTTCAGCAAACCACAAAAGTTTGGAGGAGTAGGCAAAAATATGAGTCAAAAATCTGGACATTTTGCAGAAACCTGATTTGTTGAGAGGTATGATCTATGCTGCCTTGGATACTGTACCATCAAACCTGTAAGTAATCAAAAATGCATTCTTTATGAATAATTCCGCAATTTTCTATTTACATTAAGTGTTGCGTAGGTTAATGTTTCTCCCTTATTCCCACTTTTGTGAAGTGGAACCACGTCTACTTTTCTCCAGGCCTCAGCTGCTACATTATCCTTCCATGATCTGTTAAAGAGTGGCCAGAGCTGTGACTAGACCTACGTGCAGTTCTTTCAAAATTCTGAAGTGGATCTCACTGTGTTCATTTGCTTTGTTCACCTGTCACTTAAAGAGTTCACTAAGAACTCCTTCACAGATGAATGGAGTGCCGTCTATCCTTTTTTTTTACAAGAACATTCTGGAGCAGAGTCCATTTTATCAAAAACAGTTTTATTGAAGAAGGCAATTTGCTGAAATTGCTCCCTTTCTCAAAAGTAGTGTGGCATAAAGTCTGTACATTCAAGTAAGGGATGGAGGTGGTGATGGTGGTTGTAGACACAACCCCCCTTGCAACAAACTATGCGTTGTGCTACATTAAAGGAAGCAGAGTTGATGAGTTGTCCTATTTTAAGAAATTTCTCTTGATAAACAAGACTACAAGCAAATGCTCTTTCAGATTCATGTAAGTATTTTCCTATCTTCTTATACAAAATAAATACATTTATTTATTTATTTTACATTTGTTTACCGGGAAAGTCCGACTGGACACAAGTCCTTTTTCAGCGGTGGCCCGGGGAGAAAAGCTCCATAAATTCACAAATTCACAAATTACATGTATAACAATGTAGTTTTCACAGGTAATAATATAGATTTCAGAGATACAGAAGTTTAACGTTGAAACAATTTACAGAAAAAATTATTAGTGTGACAATGGGAAAATAAATCACATCAATAAGTCTAGGATGCATACTACAGGTTAAATCATACCTGAATATTATTTATGCCTTTCTTTTTTTTCTTTTTGACTAGATCTAACTACACTTTCATCATTTGCGGAGTCTTAATATGTCTTTCATTTTTCCTTTTTTTATTTCTTCTTTCTTGCATTTCTTTACAGAGAAAGTCTGACTGAGCAAGAAGCCCACTTTTGTGTTATTTTCTCAGCTTTTCACCTGCACCTTCTCATATTTCCCGGAAGCTGTTTCATTCTTTTTAATCTTGTCTTTTGCTAGCTTTGGGAATGATAGAAGCTGGTATCTCTTTGTGTCAGTGAGTTACTTTAAACTGAGCCATAAACCACTAAGTGAGTGATCCTCAAAAACTTTCTAACTCACCCTCTGGTTTTGGGACCTCGACATTAGTTATATTAGTTTGGAGGGTGTGGGGAGAAGTGTGAGTGGAGAACTTGCCCCCCCCCCCCCCCATAAAAACATGTTTGAAAGCATGCAGTTAGCACGGGCTTGAGAAACTGGAATTTGGCTTAAATGGCTTGAGTAACACAAATCCTAACCTAGTAGCTGTTTATATCAACATTTTTATTAAGCTGTTTTAGACAAAAGGCTGCCTCTGTGATAGCAGTTTTTGTATTTTCTCATAATTCTTCCATATGTTCTTCTGGACTTTTCTGAAGCACTTTTTCCCATTTTTGGAAAATTCAAGACAGTTAAGTCTAAAGGTATGACTCATGAAGAATCCAAGAGACTGCAATACAGGGCTCTGCTACGTGTTTCAAGCACACTGTGAAAATGTAACACCTAGTAAAGCATCAACATGAAAACAAATGCCACACACTAGAAAATAAATGTTACTCTTATAAGGCACACTAATGAAATACTGAGTTATATGGGCTGATCCTGGTTATGGTCAGATCTGATCAGTGTTCTACCCTGGTAAACAAAGTACAAAAATAACATTGCTCAGCATTTTGAATGAAATGGATGAGTATGCTACATTATGCAGAAACGTTGTGTCCTGCTGGGTTCCATGGCAGTATTCACACTCTATAATCTGACATAACACTGACGTAGCACTTGCTCCTACAGTACTTATTACCTTGATACGGCACTCTTGTCATAGATAGTACCCCAAAAAGGCAACCCCCCCTTTCTCGGTCACCCACGTCCCCCGGAATCTTTTTTAAAGTTTTTTTTGTCTATTCCTTCTAGCATGTCGAGGGATCAGTTGCTAGTGTCCTCTCCTGCTCAGCTGGTTAACCTGGGAATATTGAGGCAATGTTACAATTGCCTCATGTACACAGACAACCCTCTCCTCCTCCCACAAAACACAAATACATGCGAGAGATGCAACTATACGGCCAAACTGGAGGCTGAGCTCTCTCAACATAGGACTGGCAAGACCAGTCAGGAGGAGAAGGTTACCACACACACTATAGACCCAGTCTCACATAGTACCATTACAACCTCAAATCATAAACATAAACACACAAAGACATACTCGGAGGCTCTGATCAAAAATCTACCAAAACAGCAGAGGCCACCAAAGCAGACACCCAAACAACCACCACCTCAGAACACAACACCTGCAACACATAGACCTCACAGTCAGAGTGTCAAACAGTCACAGCCCTTAAGGCCAAACACAATGCCAGACACACTAGTCATTGGTGACTCCATAGTCAGACACACTGACGTCCCGCTCACCAGACTGAGTAAGGAGAAGGTCACAGTAAGCTGCCTGTCGGGCGCTAGAATCCGCCACATAACGCAAGCACTCAGGTCTCTCAACAGCAGGTACAAATATGACTCAGTCATTGTCCACGCTGGTGTAAGCGACCTGAGACGTACCTCCTTGGACTACATGAAAAGAGACATTGAGGAGCTCTCTGATTATGTAGCCCAGGCAGGTATGACCCTGACCTTGAGCAGTATCCTACCTTCACCAAGAATGATGCCACAATACAGAGATAAGATGATCAGCTTTAACAATTGGCTTAAACACTGGTGTCATTCAAAGGGGATCCAGTGTCTGTCTGCCTGGGATGACATGCTGGACAAGCCACGCTTCGCAAGGGACGGCTTGCACCTGTCACCCTGGGATTCCGGATATTGGCAAAGACTCTTGCCACCCCATAGTGCCTTTTTTAGGCAAGGCTCAAATTCTAAACCTACCACCCTAGAACACAAAAAGGAAAAAACTAAGGGTAATGCTGCTCAATGCCAGAAGTCTAAATCTCAAAATGCACGCACTCGAGGCCCTTCTCAGTATGGAGAACATCGATGTCTGTGCTGTGACAGAAACCTGGTTCAAGGCTCCTGAGGGCACCCCAGCGATCAGGTTTTACCTCATATCATGCGTTCCGGCCCCAAAATCCGGACAATACCAAGAAAGGAGGGGTATCCATATTCATCAAGGACACCCACACCTCAAGACTGGTGGCAACGCACGATGCATCGGAGACCATCCAGGTGCAATTAACCATAGGCAAGACTGCTCTGCAAATTGTAGCATGTTACAGGCCACCCTCACAAACTCAGGAACCTCACATGGCCTTCCTGAAAACACTAGAGGGATAAATGTATCACCAAACACCATCATACTAGGTGACTTCAATTACCCTAATATAGACTGGGAACACTACTCAAGCCCAAACACCCTAGCCCAAAAGTTCCTGGAATTCATAAACTAAAATGCCATGGAACAACTAGTCACCATCCCCACAAGAGGAGATAACATACTTGATCTCATCATCACGAACATGGGAGCACAATGTTCAACACCGAGGTGTACCCCTCACTGGTGAGATCAGACCACAAACTAATCTCGCTGGAGGTCCTCATCCCACCCCACCTGAAATAAAAAGACCACAGTAAAGAACTTCTCAAAAGCCGACTTCACACTTCTAAAGACTAGTGTGGTCTCCTTTAAGGCCCCGAGCCGTGGAAAACAGTACTCAAGCCGCTGAATCACTTACAAATGCCTTCTACCAGCACCTGCAGGACTGCATGGATAAGGCAATCTCAAGCAAAACAAAGACTCTTTGTACCAAAGGCAAGCGTCCAGTCTGGTGGACCCCAGCCATAAACAAACTCTACAACAAAAGGAGGAAGCTACTACAAGATAGAGCAAAATCCTTAAAAGGTAAGACACCCTTGATCACTATAAGTAAATAACTAAGAGCTCTCATAAAATCATCCAAAGCAAATTTCGAGAGAAAAATAGCTAAAGACTCAAAAGACAATCATAAGGCCTTCTTTAGCTATGTTAGAAACCTGGGAGGAAACTCCCAGATATGCTCAGAGCTAGTTCAAAATGATGTGAAGAATACTGATCCTACAGACATTGCCAACATACTGGCTGACAGGTTCAGTGCAAACTTCTCCCCCCTCTCCCTCAAAAGGAGAGATATCTATACCAAACGATTGCAACCCCCCAAACATCTCCAGCGCCCAAGTGAGAACTGCTCTCTCCAAAGCAAAAAACACAGCATCCGTGGCACCTGATGGTGTCCGCGGCTGTGTGCTCCATGAACTCAATGAGGAATTAAACCCACAGCTAGGACAGCTGTTTAATCAAAGTCTTACCTCTGGATACGTACCCAGGGAGTGGCGCACTGCAACTGTGGTACCACTTCACAAAGGCGGTGCCTCCACCGACCCTGGAAATTACCGGCCCATTAGCTTGACAAGCCTTATCTGCAAAGCCATGGAGAGGATCATAATGGACCTCATAAATAAAGACATAGGGAATTTGCAGACTTTGGATCCAACCCAGTTTGGCTTTGTCAAAGGCAGATCATGCCTTTTAAACTTGGTTGACTTTTGAAACAGTCACCAAAGCCATTGATGAGGGAAAGGCAGTCCATACAGCCTACCTCGATCTGGCTAAGGCCTTGATACAATACCCCACTCGGGTATCATTGAAAAACTCATCAGCTTAAATGTCAACCCATACATCACAAGATGGGTTGCAAACTGGCTGAGTGACAGAACCCACAGGGTCAGAGTTGCTGGCGCCATGTCAGACTCAAAGCCTGTCACAAGTGGTGTCCCACAGGGCTCAGTCCTGGGCCCACTCTTGTTTGGCATCTACTTTTCCGAAGTACAAGCAAACACAGGAGGGTTATGGCTGACAAAGTTTGCAGATGACTGCAAACTGGGCGCCATAGTAGAAAACACATCTGATACAGATATCCTTCAGAAGGGTCTCACAGAAGCGGATAACTGGTGCCAGAGCCACGGCCTAAAGTTAAATGCCAAAAACTGCATAGTCATACCCTTCGGGAAAAACAAGGTTACCCCTAGCTACCAAATAGGTGGCAATCCACTGAGCACAGAAGAAGTTATCAGGGACCTGGGGACCCAGGTTGATAGTAGTCTGTCATTCGACACCCATGTAGCTAAAGTAGTTAGGAAGACCTTCTACATTGCCCACCTTATCATGAAGGGATTCTCATCTAGATCAAGGGAGGTCATAGTCTCCCTTTACTCATCACTCATCAGACCAATGATTGAGTACAATGCCCCATTCGGAATGTATCTGACCCGACACTTGCAGCAGCTGGAGAGGCCACAAAAGTTCCTCACCAAAAGGATAAAGGGTCTCAAAAATCTGTCCTATGCTGCCCGACTGAAAGAACTCCAGCTCTATTCAGTCGCTTACCGCTTGCTCAGAGGTGACCTTTGCCTAACATACAAGGCCATGTCAAACCCAGATTTGATGAATATGCTTCACCTCAAAAAATCTAGATCCATCAGAGCCACAAGGGCGGGAGACTTAAACCTTGACACGGCTATTAATAGGACGTGCTGGAGGGATAGATTCATCACCCAAAGACTCCCTATGCTGTGGAACAAAATCCCGGTACATGTGAGGCAGAGTACCTCGCTGGCCTTGTTCAAGAGAAATCTTGACCAATGGATGGGAGATCACAGATATACCCCAGGGATAACCTCAGTGTCACTGCTCGACAGAGGCACAGCAAAATAATGGGTATAGTTCCCCATACTAAAGGGGTGGCGTAAGCCACAAAACGATGGGCTAGGCTTGTAAATGCCCTCGGGCAGATAGCCTAGTATGAACCTATGAACCTATGAACCTATAACCTGGTGGTATGTAAAAGAGACTGCATAGTTTATCAGCAGGGAGGGAGGGAGAGAGGCCTGGTGCTTAAAAAGAGCCCAGTGATGTAGTTGGCCCCCTTCCTGCAACACTTGGTATCAAGAAAAGAATTGGTGACATATGAAAAAAACAATCATGATGAATAGGGCAGCAGATGGACATTTTTTTCCCCTGGGACCACAATATATGGTTGCTGCCAAAATATTATGGCATGCAGCCTTAGCATTTGGAGGTTTCTCATTTCAGGGTTTAGTAGCAGTTATCATAGGACATATGAATACCCTAATTTGCATTCCACTACCCTATATTTTTTTAGCTTAGAACAAATTGGTCTAACTCTGTTATACTGACTTGAGCTTTTCAACATTGTTGGTGATGTGATATTACCAGCCTCAGTGTCGTACTGCTAACAATATTACAAAGCACAAATCGATACAAGAGACTTGCACTGATTGTGTTAAGCAACTGGTGTTCCCATCTCATAGTATTTGCTTTTGTGTGTATTGACTCAGACACCATATCAAATACAAGCCACAATATTTATTGGTTACTATTTCTTAGGTGGCTACCAGCCATGTACCTGAGATCCTTTCTCCATCAATAGCTGAGCGCATGAACTGTTAAAATATTGCCTTTTGGCTACATTTTAATTGAAAATGCTTAGGGTACCCATGAAGATAATTGAGTATGACTGTTCACACAGGTGTAGTCAAAATGCAGGTGCTCTGAAAAATTCCGGTAAGTCCTGGTTCCTGTCCACAACATCTCATCTTTTTTTCTCTGTCAAACCTACTATACTTTCTATCAATGTCATGTTTGAAAAGAGGCTTTTAAACAAATGCTTGTATAGAATGTTGTGCTACTCAGTATCTGTAAACATCCTATGGGCCTGTTTCTTCTCCATGTTTACTTGTTACTTCTTTTTATTGCATCCTAAATATCTCCATGTTTTCTCATTATTTCTTCTTATCAAAATCTCTGTGCTACGGTAGCGCCCACCCTGACTCCTACAGTTATGTTTCCTTCCTCTTCTACAGAATACAAATGCTTTCATACAGACACCTTAGTCATACACTTCTATGTGCACTGTGTTTCTGCCAGTGCTGTACAGTCAAAACAGTTCACATTTACCAAATCTATTAGCCCAATTGCACAAACTACAGTTAATAAATTCATACATTAGTGCTAAACTAATTGCTCTTTAGGGCCATTTCAAGCCTGGCCAGTTTACCCATGGGAGAATCAAATGCTGCAGCTTGTGTCTGTAAGGTAAACACCTTAGCTATTATGCCAACCTCTCAGTCCCTATAGACAATGCTGGACATTATTCTTCATTTTAAAGTAGCCCTGCTCATACTTGATGACTCTCTCTGCCACCTCTCTTTTTGTCAGTTGTATTTGTCCTGATGATCTTTCAGTGTCCTCAGATTATGACAGAATTTGCTGACTGTTTTACAGATGGATGCTTTGTCTATAGTCTAGCAGTCCATTAAACAAGTATGTGTATTAAATGTTCATTGTATGTAGACAAAGCAGGCAACCTCCATTTATATTCAAAAGCAGAGATCTGTGGAGACAGCAGACTGTACCTCCTGTAGCAAGCCAGCAATTAGGAGAGCCTCACAAAGCAGAATTGTTTTCTTATTATTTTTATCAGATTTGTCTGTGAGGCTATGTTCATGAACTCTGACAGAGAAAAGAATATAGAGAGGTGCAGTGAGTGCATGGGGGGATAAAGGGATCTTGGAAAGAGAAGGTGATAGATCCAGTTAAGTATTTCCACCTACTGAACACTGTAAAAGATGGACAGATCCAACTACAACCAACTACAGAAAGTTGACTCTCATTTAGGCACTTCTTAACTGGATGATTTTTAGGACCTCCCCCCAAATCATCAAAATAGTAATGATTTCAAATGTGCTTTTACTAGGACTATACATCCTCAGTCCCCTAAATGCAGGTGGCTTCTTTCCACCCCTAATGCATGCTTTCTAACACCAAGTCATACAACAGTCGGCCAAATCTGAGCTGAAGTGACTAAGTATAAGTTGCCTACGTGTCGCATGTCTGACAAGTAGAAGACACAAGGGCATGAAGATGTACAGGAAAGAAGGCTGAAGTTAAAACAACATCAAATAAACCGTATTTGGTGTTAATAGTGAGAAAGACTGTGTAAGTAGACAAGAAGGAAAGGATTTACACTGATCTGTTAGTTAAGGGTGGAGGGTATATGGGTAAAGGATGTAGTGCAATCAACGGTTGAGAAAAAGGAAAAGGTAGAGAAGAAGAGATGCAGAAAAATGGGAAGCTGGAAATAATATTTTCATATCTCCTTGTGACAATATCACAGGCATTTCTTGAGGTCTGTTGTGGGCCACAAGACATTCTATGCTCAATTGCTTGGCTTCTCATGTGCTCTGTGAATGACCACCTATTTCAGAATTGATCAAATGTTAGTGTGCCCATATCTTGGTAATCTGCCTTTGGGGTAGTTACCTCCAATCCTAAGCTATTAGAATACCTAAATCAGGTTTGATGCCATTGTATCACTGCGGTAGTGCAGTGAACGTATAGAAACTTCTGTTAAATTTTCATAGCTTCTAGAGTACAGGGTTGGGGTTGGCATTATGGTTAATGTGCTTGACTCATAGTCACATAGTACAGGTTTGATTCTCCCCTTTATGGGAAATTGGCAAGACTTAAAATGGCCTGTATGTGCAGCTAGCCTAGTACTTACTTATGAGCCATAAAGAGGATTATGATAGGATCACTAATTATAACATGCTTATTATATTTTCGAGACATGGATGCCAAAAAATTCACCGTGAGAGAGAAGCCAGAGAGGAGAATTTATTTGCATCCATGTCGAGAACACATAATACAGGGGTTTGATTGGTGAGACAATCATAATCCTTTGTAATTCATGGAGCTTTAACTACTTTATATACTGCTAGTTATGGGGGAAAATTTTGAAGTGTTTTGCTGGCTTTCAAAGTCATAAAACTCTTAATGGATGCTTTCAGAAAAGCAATGTAATGCTGTAGATCACATTAACACCTACCTTTCACGCCTGTTGAGTGTCCATATTTTCACAGAACATTCAAATTATTGTCTACATATTTTGGTTTGTTCCTCATAAAATCTTTTTTTTTTGAACAAACCACTGAGGACTGAAGTCACTAAATAACAACATGCATCGGAGTTTCAGAGGTTGTATCCATCAGAAAATCCAACCAAACACAAATCCTGTTATTCTAGAAACTTTCTAAGTTCATTACAGGAACGTAGGGACATGCTACTAGAATGGACAGGTAGAAACAATTTTTTTTTGTTCTGCTACTATCATTTTCTGGTTAGTACAGGCAGATTTTACTAAAAAGTAGATCCCCACTTCAGCAAAAGTGCACTTCAATGAAAATGCACTTTCGCTGAAGTATAGTCGCCGGATCGGCTATCCTAAACAAAAAACACACAAAAAGAATCCCCCTGCACCCCCCCCATGTAGGGGGTTGTGCTCCCCCCAAAACCCCCTACTTTAATATTCTCACTCCGAGATCGCACTACAGTGGGGAAAAAGGAATATTCCCTTATCCCCACTGTACCACAATCTCAGCACTAGTTTGTTTAGTTGTACATCAATGCTAAACATTGATGTAAACTAAGATTACATGCAAACTGCATGTTTTTATAACTTCTTTTTTGTATTTTTTTTCTTATTTTTATCCTCACACAAAAGTGTTTTGCGGAAGAACACTCGCAAATTTACATTTCGTTGAAATGTAAATTTGTTGTGGTGACTGGATCCCATATCCACAACCCCTTTTCCCCATATAACTGTGTGCCTTTGAAGTTTTGCTGTTAATTTTTACTGCAGAAATTATTTTTTTATTTTAATAAATCAGTCTGTGTACTAAACTAAGGGAATTCATCTAGCCTGGAACTTGTGGTGTGAGGTTTGGTTTGTTCTACAGTGTGGTGCTTCATCCAAAATCTGTTCCTTTTCAGAGGAGTCCTGTGGAGAAAAGTTCCAAATGTTGCAATGGAAATACATTTTATAGAAATTGTTCCAACAGTAACAAATAAAACAAGTATATACAGATAAGTATTATAACAATAACATATTATGAAAGTATTTATAAGGAAATTGTTTCTGAAGTAACAAAACAAAAATATGCATGAATACATACAAAGATTTCAGGCATGGGAAATAATGCCATTCGATTCTGGCAATATACCAAAACATTTGTTCCCATAGCAAGTGCTCAGGCTGTTCTTAAAATATCTAAAAGTTGTTCCCATAGTAAGTACCCAGGCTGTTCATAAAAATATCTAAACTAGTACTTGCTTTAATGTAAATAGGTAGTCTATTCCATGTGTCAGCTACTCGCATTCCCATATAATCTTTTGCATACGTTTCTGATGATTCTCTGCTACTTTTTGATAACCTCAGACTTTCCCAGAGGTAGTTGTCTCTAAATGCCCTATATAACTGTATAATAAATATCTGTGTGAGTCACTGTACAAGTTCAGATATTTTAGTCGTTCATAATAACATCAATGTTTACATCCGTGGATGCCCTTGGTATATTTCCACTGCAGGTTTCTAGTTTAGTCTTGCTCGTTTTCTTATATTGTTATTCCGTAGTCAAGTTTGGGTCTAATATAATGAACAAACAATGACTTCATCATTTCTCATTTCCCAGACTTTATAAATCTTTTTGTAAAACCTATAGTTCTATTACTATCACTAACCAGTTGGTTGATATGATTAGAAAAACTCAAAGCTAGATCTACCCATATACCCAGGTCCTTAATTTTAATCTATTTTTCAATTTCTTCAAATCTTTTGGGTTTCCAGTACCATGACCAGAATGGACCCCATTCCTAAGTCAAAGTACGTTTAAAGTTCATGAAATTAGTATTGTTTCAATCTTTGATTTCAGCCAAAAGTGTTCTTCGCAGCACCTGCAATGTACCAGTAATGACTCCTTCTGCAATTCGTATGAGGTTACATGGATTGGTAACATATCTAAATACGATTGTAGAGTCTTTTTTATAAGACCCATTGCTCCTACTACGATTGGAACTGTCTGGGTATCTTTCTTCCACATTGCTCTCATTTCTGCCTACAGATCCTGTTATTTTATGACTTTGTGTTTTTCTCTGTATGCAACATACTGTAGTCACTGGGTGTGGTGATTTCAATCATCAATGCTACTTTTTTCTTCTTTTCATGGATCCCTATCTATGGTTTTCTAGCATCTACCTTTTGAACTGTTGGTAATGGGTGATCCCATGTGATATAAACCATCATTTTCTATGATGCTTTGTGGCTCATGTTTCCAGTGTTTTTCGACCACTTCAGTACCATAATGTTTGCACAATCCCCTGTGCAACAGTCTTGCCACAGTATTATGCCTTTCAGTATACAGTCCTTCTGCAATTAGTATGTCACAACCAGCAACGAGGTGTGCGACTGTTTCCAATTCGGTTTTACAAAACCTACTTTTGTTTGTTTCTCCCACGTGTTCAATGGACTTTGTAAACCAGCATGTACCTAGCCCACTGTCTTGGGACACCAATATTAACCTTTCATCTCTTGGTTTGAATTTGCCTCTCCTTAACCATTCCTGCATTCGCTCTTGATCAACATGAGGTTCTTCCAGAAGTTTTCTATACTTGCAACTTTATTTATGTATTTTCCACATTTCTTGCCTTCTCATCTGGTCCTTCACCTTATATACTTTCATTTGTTTTTTGGCATATTCAGTTGCTGCCTGAATTTTATCTACTTCTGATTTGATTTCCATTCCTGCTTGACACTGATATGATTCTGCTAGACTAAGCAGAGAAGTCATCTTAGATTTATTCTCCTCATGTTTCAAAACTTTCACTACATTTGGGTCTTATGAGGTCAGCATATTTGTGTGGAGTCTCATGATTGCAGCTCTATACATGTAATCAATTTCAAGGAGGCCCACCTCTCCTTCTGAATGGGGAATATATAATCTTGGTATACACTGATTTTTATAAATCATTTGGTGAGCATGAAGCATCCTTCTTGTTTTCATATCTAATCTCTCCAACACATTTTGGGGCCAGTCAATCACTCCAAAACTGTAAGTTAAGACAGGAAGAGCAAATTGGTTAATAGCTTGAAATTTTTTCCTGGATGTCAACACTGTTTTCAGGATTAATTTAAGTCTTCTAAAGTATTCCTTATTACGTTTTATTCACATTTGTTCATGTTTTATTGTTGATCCTTCATAAATTCCCAAATATTTACACACTCCCTCTTGCTCAAGTTCTTTACTATCACATTCTTGTCCCAAACTGATGTTTTCCTGGTGTTGCAGTTTTCCTGCTTTAAAGGTTGCTTTTGCACATTTATCAAGACCAAATGACATTCTTATACCACCTGAAAAAGTTTTGACAACATGCAGTTGTGCTTTCACTTCCTCTTCTGATGAGCTATACAGTTTTAAATCATAATCATAGGAGCCAAATTATAGCCATGGCCTAAGCTGTTAAGTAAACAGTTTAATGGGTTAAGGGCAAGTCAGAATAGCAACTGTGACAGAGAGTCACCCTGGAATATTTCCCTTTGAATTTTTATCCCTGGGATAATTATTTTTCATTTATCATGGCTTAATTGCACATTGGTCTGCCACTGTTTCATGGTTACTGTAATGTAGTTGATCAGTGTGGGGCCTATCTTATACATTTTTAAGCACTCTTTTATCCATGAATATGGGATACTATCAAATGCCTTTTTGTAGTCAATCCATGCCATGCCATACCTAGGTTCTTCCCTTTTTTACAGTTCTCCACTATGACTTTATTTAACAACAAATGATCCTTTGTTCCATATGACTTTCTTTTATTGCCCTTTTGTTCTACTGCCATAATTGAGTTTTCTTCTAAATGACTATAAACTCTGTCAGCATCAATTCCCGTGCATAGTTTATACATCATCGGAAGGTAGATTATTGGTCTATAAGTTTTAGGGTAGCTTGCAGGTTTACTTTTTAAGTAGGAGCATTGTTTTTCCTGTTGTTAGCCAGGTTGGTGTCTGTTCCGGGTGTGCATATAAATAGTTCTTACTGATGACTAAATCTTCATGCAAAAATGTTATTACTTTTAACCAAAAGTTAGGTACTGCATCGGGGCCTGGGGTTTTCCAGTTAGAGACTTTTCTCAACTTTGTTTCAATCTCTCTGGCTGTTATTTCATCCCATTTCATATCCTGTACCTTTAAACTTCTTATTCTTTCTTTTACTTCTTCTATCCATTTAGCATCTTTGTTATGTTCCACAGGATCTTCATAGATAGTTCTCCAAAATATATCTATTTCTTCTTTTTTTGGCGGTCTTTCAATTCCTAAAAAATATACTGTTTTAATCACTTAGTGCTGCATTAACTATTTACCTTTCAGTTTATGTCTCCCAAATCTCATATGCTTAATTTTTTATGTATTTATCAGCATATGATTCTCCTTTGCTCTAATTATCAATTCAGTCAAGTTCTTTTGCAGACATGCCCTGTCTGTAACGCATGTAATCCGTTTACCCATTTTCTAGACATCTGCATAGAGACTGTAAAACACCTCTGATGAAAAAGATAGATTTGAAAGAAACATTCTAAACAAGCATGGGCCCAGGACAGAGCCCTGTAGGACACGCTGACTATAACTTAGAATTTCACCTGTTCAAGTGCTGTATGATACTTGCCATGTCCTATTTGCAAGCCATGCAGCTATCCATCTTATCAAGAGTTCATCACTACCTAGTTGCTCTGATTTATTGATGAGTGTTTTGTGTATGACCCTACCAAATGCTGAAGTTAAATCTATATAAATTACATCACAGCGCAGGTTTTCATAGCTCTTATTATAGATTATACTATGGTAGAATATCATATTACAGGTGGTAATAGATCTGTTTTCAATTGATGTATGCTGATATATGATTTCAAGTCCCAGCCTTTCCAATTCTCACAATAAATTATCCTATATAACCGTCTCCATAATTTTCCACAACATGAAAGTAAACTTATGGGTCTGTGTGACTCTGGGTCTGTCCTACTCTCCTTTTCTTTAAAGAGAAGTTTAACAAGTGCACTTCTCCAGTCTTGAGGAATCCCCATATTGTTATGTCCTAGTAAATAACAAATAAAATGGTACTATACTTTGATAAGTATATAGATAAATAATATTATAGTGAACATATTATGAAGGCATTGAAACAGGAAGTTGAAATAGACTGGTAAGGCATACAGTTATGAAATATACAATGCGATAAAGTGGACATAGCATCATTCCGCACCTTGCTATCTAGAACCCTTGAGAATAATTTGGGGAGAGTTAGCTGAATTTGTGGAAGTTGTTGTAGAAAGAGTTAAAGTAGAATGTTCATTGAGGAGGTAGGGTCATAACAGAGCATGTTGGCTATTAGCGTGGGAGAGCTGTGAGGAAGGAGTGAGAAGAAAAGTAAATCATAGTTATCAACACATAAAAACAAAGTGTTCAGCTGGCATATATACTCTGAGAGTGCTTTTAGGAGAATAATTGCAATACTACCACTTAAGGATCTCTCTTCTTTTTATCTGACAAACCATATAAGGTGTCATATCCAGATGATATATCTCAGACATTGAAACATTGATATAGAAGCCAAAGTAGATCTTAGCTGGAATACAGAACAACAGTTTATACTAACCCAAACATCATACCTTCAGTAGTACTCTAAAGCAAACCATACAACTACCTATTTTTACCTGTTGTGGGAGAACAGAGGACAATACACACCTCAGATGTTCTGAAGGTACACACCTCAGATGTTCTGAGGAAGCTCTTTTATTGCTAGGAGTATAGAAGCCTTTTCATTACACTGATCAGTTCCTTGGCTCATTTGCACAATGCAGGTCTGGTAGACTAGTTGTAGAATAACATGATTTAAACATTCCAAGAAATACTGAAACTGTTTCATTATTTTCTGATTTAAAATAATTGATTTTTTTTGCCCCAAGTCTCAAATAGCTGATTTACTTGACCCTGTATATCACACCAAAGAGTCTAGACCTGATTGTGCCATGGATGTCAAACAGCCAGTCATGACAGAGTATTTGCTTTAAGCAGTAAACACACTAGAGCTAGGAATGTGGTGGGCACAGCTTGCACATGTCACTCATTTTCACAAGTAAAGTATCTTCTCTGGAAGTCCCCCCATAACAATAGACTTACCTGTAGGCTCTAGGTCTCTAGTCCCACAGAGGATGCATTAGTGGGAGATGCACCCTGAGGCATGCCCCTTAGCATTCCTCAAGGGACAGGTGAACAAGTGATGTCTCATCACTCTTCTTTCTTTCTGGTCAGCTCCTTCAGCACATGGCTGCTAATCAAATCCAGGATAGCTTAGCTGGTCAGCTCCTTCAGCACCAGGGCTGCTAATCAAATCCAGGATAGCTGGTTGGCTCCTTCAGCACATGACTGCTAATCAAATCCAGGATAGCTTAGCTGGTCAGCTCCTTCAGCACCAGGGCTGCTAATCAAATCCAGGATAGCTGGTTAGCTCCTTCAGCACCAAGGCTGCTAATCAGACCCAGGTCAGATGGTCAACTCCTTCAGTTTTAGGGCTGCTAATCACAGTCACATTAGCTGGTTAGCTCCTTCAGCACCAGGGCTGCTAATCAAACTGGCCAGCTCCTTCAGCACCAGGGCTGCTAATCAAATCCAGGATAGCTGGTTGGCTACTTCAACACCAAGGCTGCTAATCAGACCCAGGTCAGATAGTCAAGTCCTTCAGCTTTAGGGCTGCTAATCAAAGCCATATTAGCTGGTCAGCTCCTCCAGCACAAGGGCTGCTAATCAAACCCATGTTAGCTGGTTAGCTCCTTCAGCACCAGGGCCACTAATCAAGCTGGCCAGCTCCTTCAGTACCATGGCTGCTAATGAAATGCACGTTAACTGGGCTACTGTCAGGGTTCTATCCATTTGTGCAATGGAGCAGGCTATGATGATAAAACAAATTACTTTCCTCCAGTTTTCAACATTGTTGCTTTTTCATATTTGCATTGGATTTTATTGACACCTATTTATGATAGTAGCCAAAATGTATCTGTTTCCTAATTCCAGAAATGAGCTGGTTTAAATGACTCCAGTGCCATCTTCCCAAAGCTCTGTTGAATGCCTCCGAGTATTCAGTACATTCTATGAGTCCACAGCCCTCTCCATAAAAAAAGCACTTTCACATATCTGAGGAGTATTTGAGCCATACAGTCTGTTCCCTGTTTCACCCTCTCTCTCTAATCTGGTATCATCTACATATATCTGAAGATGTTGCTTTGTCTCCCAATACATTTTGACAGTAGACATATTCAGAGTATACATTAAATAAATAGGGTGACAATATACAGACTTACTTTGTTCCGTTCTTAGTCTTGAACCAGTCAATTATTCCATATTCATTTTTAATGGTGACCTCTTTTTTTTTTACTTTTCCACAGGAAGAACCAAGTGGCACACCCCTCCCTTTATCCACACATTCATTCCTCCACCTGGGTAAGAACTCTCTGAACCATATGTTCCTTACTGGAGGTAGGAGTCAGGTGTTAGAGCAAATCAGTCCGCAGATCTTGTGGACTATTACATCAAGCTCCACAATCTTTTTTACATTAAATATGTTTTATTATCTCTTCTTCCTGTTGTCTGTAACTGTGCTTCAGTTTCACATATTCTACTTTATCTTCATTGTCTTTTTCTGTACTTCTTTCTTTGGCCACTTGTAAAGCCACCACATATTTTGCCTTCTTAATTTTCTTTCTGTTTGGAATATTTTTGTTCCCACCTCCTGGCCAATATCACAAACTTCTGTTCACAGGCCTTTGGGCACTCTGTCCACAAAGTCTAATCCCTCATATCTGTTCTTCACTCCACTATATATACATATGAAATATTGCAAAGCTCATTTTTAGGTGATCTACAGGTTTTTCCTGTTTCCCTTAATTTGATTCTAAGATTCACAATCAGAAGCCAATGGTCTGAACTGCATTTTTCCCCAGCTTTGTTTTTTGATGACTATATAGAGATCTTCTGTCTCTGACATCAGTTTATATAGTCAGTCTAGTATTGGTACTGATCATCTGGTTATATCTAGCTGTAAAGCCATCCGTTAAGTTGTTGAAAGAAGATTGCTTGCTATGGCCAGTGAATTCCTCTTAACTGTACAGATTTTTGCAGAATGTCCAGATTTTTGCCTCATATTTTTGGTCCGTTTTTGGCAAATTAGTGGCAAATCATTAAAGACTGAAATTAGAAAATAGTGACCCACATTTGAGTTTCAGATTTCATACTCTTCAGAAAAATCCATGCGAATGCAAAACCTGTTATTCTATCAACTTTCTAGGTTTGTAAGAGCAATATTTTAAAATTGCCCCTATTTTTGGGCCTTTGTTTCACTTTTATTTATGGCTTTGTTCAGATTTCTTATTCTAACAGGTTGAGAGGTATGCCAGGCTTGGCAGAATTTTACTAGTGTACAGTCCATTTCATTTCAATGTATGTATATTTTCAGTTATATTATTTGTCTTTTTAGAAATATCTTTTTCCCCTATTGTATCTTCCCCTTTAAAATATTTCTGTAAAGAAAGATAATAAAATATTACTAAAAGTGGGAGCTATATAACTGAAAACATATACAACTAAACAAGGATGATTGGAACTGAATGGTACCTGCAAACAACCAGGCTAGATGATCATGAAAGACCTTTGCAATGAGGATGCATTTCACAGAAAGCTGAATTAGGTATCCTTTCTACTCTCCCATCTTGCTATCTGTTTTACAACTGCAGGTTAGTATGCTCAGGTTTTGCTAAGTTTTACTCACTTCATGCCTACACCATTAGAGTTTTTACCAAATAGCTATACCTGGATCACTTTTGTGCTACCTGGCACTGTTGCATGTTCACTGTCTTGCAGTTGTTTTATTTAGCCCTCTCAGTGAGATCACCTCCCGCACTAGCTATCACAGGATCCCTTTTGTGTATTGTGATACACAATTGAATGTTCACTCCCCATACAATTTTGTGTGAAGGGAGAAAAACAAGGGAGCAGGCACTGTGAGAGAATTATCAACTGCTTGGACTTGGTACTGAATACTTTTCCTTTCTTTCAAGTGCTGGAATATTATCAGAATTAATAAGCTGTTTGCTTATAGCTAAGCATCTCTTACTATTCGAGATACATCTGCATGGTACAGCACTATCTGCTGTTGCCTTTCTTCCAGCTACCATCCTACTATCCCCCCCTCCAGCTACCATCCCACTTTCCCCCCAGTACATACCTCGTTCTGTAGTTGGAGGTGTTCTGTAATTGTATTTTTTACTCACCTAGGGCATAACTATAATTTTACATGGTAGTCCACAGCTAAGTTCTTTCTGATTTTCATTTATTTTTTGTACAGTGTTAAGATATTTCAGTTTTGCAATATCAGTTCTGCACATGCATTGACTAATTGACTTTCACTGACATGGATAGTGTGGAACCTTTCCTTAACAACTTCTTTCTTTTTGATTTTGTTTATCTTGAATATGTTTGCTATGTACTCTCCATGTTGACATTATTTTGTGAATTGTTTTACAACTGACAAATGAATGCATAACTAACATCCCCCTTCTAACCATTCCTTTCACCCCTTCTACAAATACAAACACAGAACAGTGGGCACTGTATTGTATGTACAGTATTATGATTTTTCTAGCCAAACTGTTGCACAGCTATTTATTGTATTTCAGTCATTTGTTTTATTTATTTGCACAGTATTTTATACGATGCTGTAACAAGGGAATAAAAGGCCTGTTGTATTTTAGCATTTATATGAACTAGGGCTACTATTGTTTTTATGTTTGTTCTAGAGCTTGCAAGTCCTTACTTTAATTCTTTAATTTACAGTTTTCTTTTCCTCGACATTTTGGTTTTATTGTCACTTGCAGTACCTTATATGTAAGCTATTAAAGGGTAGTTACTAAAATTTGTAAAATACTTTTCATTTCTTCCCTTTGTTTCCTTTAGCTCTGTCAGCCAGAACCCCACCCCCACCTATCCCCCAATTAGCCATTTTGGGATCCCTTTTCTGCTTCACAACACTGTTAGATGTTCACACCCCTTCTGCAGTGTTGTTTGATGGGTTATGTCAGCTGCTTGGTCTTGGTATTGGCCACTTCTCCTTTTTTCAGTTACGAGCTAGTTCACTACATTTGTGCTGCAAGGTTTAGCAGAATTAATATGCTATTTACTTGCATGTGGAGCATCTTAAAGTAAGAATTATACTTGCATGGTATGGCAGCATTTGTGTGTATCCTATAACTACACACCCCATTCTCTAGTTGGAAATGCTGTCTAGTTGAAGGGTTTTTTACTTGTCTGTAGCATAACTCTAACTTTACATGGTGTTCCACAGTTAAACTGTTTCTGGTTTTCATTCAGTTTACTGTATAGTGCTGAGTTATTTCAATTCTGCACATTTGTTGAGTAATTGACTCCTGCTGACACTAGAGGTACAATGTCCCCTGTTCCTGTTCTGCTTCCATTCCCAACCACCCTGCCTATACCTACATTTACACTAGCTTCCATGGCCACATGATGTCTTACACCCAATCCCACTTAAAGATATACTCTGTCCCTCATTTATTGATATTTAAGTCCCCTTATGACAGTAATTTCCTAATTTAACATTCCCTTTACAAACTGGTTGTACTAATTACTCCATCACATATTGCCTACTCAGAGGCGATCTCTGCCTAACATACAAAGCTATGTCAAACCCAGAGCTGTTGGACATGCTCCACTTAAAGAAATCCCAATCCCTCCGAGCTACACACTCTAGGGACCTAAACCTTGTCACCACAATAAACAGAACATGCTGCAGGGATAGAGTCCTGTCCCAGAGACTTCCCATACTCTGGAACAAACTACCTTATTATATCAAGCAAAGCTCCTCATTAGCACTCTTCAAGAAAAATCTTGATGATTGGATGGGAAATAGGAAATTCACCCTGGGGATTACCTCTGTGGCTCTGCTCGACAGGGGCACAGGAAAATTATTTTCTTGGGTAGCGAAAGCCAGGATACCTTTTTGGCAAGGCTTATATAGGCCCTAGGACCAATAGCCTATTATTTACCCATGAACCTATGAACCTATAAATACTACTAAATTCATAACATTAACTGTCCCACAACTCCCTAGTTACATAAAGTCAATATGATCTGACTTCATATAATTATGATAACAGGTTAATAGCTCAATTAGTACTAACTGTCTTCTTTTCCTTCAATGAAAATAAAACAGCTCTTATTTTTTACTGATGCCATCCTTTGTACTTAGCATAAATGACAACAGTGCACCCACTCAAGATGTTACCTTACATATATTTCAATTCCCTGTATTTACACCTTCCTGTTGATGGCTTTGAATTTACTTACCGCATTATACTATATGTGCCCAAAGAGTGGCGTACAGCAACAGTGGTCCCTCTCCATAAAGGTGGTGCCTCAATGGATCCTGGAAACTATCGCCCCATAAGCCTGACTAGCTTGGTCTGCAAAGCTATGGAAAGGATCATCATGGACCTCATAAATAAAGATATTGGGGACCTACAGACACTGGATCCTACCCGGTTCGGCTTTGTTAAGGGCAGATCCTGCCTCTTAAACCTGGTTGATTTCTTTGAAACAGTCACCAAGGCCATTGACGAGGGGAAGGTGGTCCACACAGCCTACCTGGACCTCGCAAAAGCCTTTGATACAATACCCCACTCGGGCATTATAGATAAGTTCACCAGCTTAAATATAAACCCCTATGTCACTAGATGGATTGCAAACTGGCTCAAGGACAGAACCCACATGGTTAGAATTGCTGGAGCCATGTCAGACTCCAAACCAGTTACAAGTGGTGTCCCACAAGGCTCAGTTCTGGGACCTCTCTTGTTCGGTATATATTTCTTGGAGGTACAGGCCAACATGGAAGGACTGTGGCTGACCAAGTTCGCAGATGACTGCAAACTGGGCGCCATAATCGACTCTCCAGCCGACACAAGCATCCTCCAAAAGGGCCTCATAGAAACAGACAACTGGTGCCAGAGCCATGGCCTCAAGCTAAATGCCAAAAAGTGTATAGTCATCCCCTTTGGCAAAAACAAAGTGCCCACAAATGACCACATAGGTGGTAATGCATTAAGTACAGAAGAAGTAATTAGGGACCTGGGGACCCAAGTTGATAGCAATCTCTCATTTGACAACCACGTGGCCAAAGTGGTTAGAAAAACATTTTATATAGCCCACCTTATCATGAAGGGATTCACATCTAGATCAGGGGAGGTCATCGTGCCTCTTTACTTATCCCTCATCAGGCCCATAATTGAGTAAAATGCCCCTTTTGGGATGTACCTTACCAGACACCTGCAGCAACTGGAAAGACCCCAAAAGTACCTCACCAAGAGGATCAAAGGGCTCAAACAGATGCCATATGCTGCCCGGTTAAAGAAACTCCAGCTCTACTCAGTGGCATACCGCGTGTTCAGAGGCGATCTGTGCCTGACGTATAAAGCCATGTCCAACCCGGAATTAATGGACATGCTGCACCTCAGAAAATCCAAATCCCATCGAGCTACGTGCTCGAGAGACTTGAACCTCAGCACTGAAATAAATAGGACATGCTGGAGGGACAGATTCATAACCCAGAGGCTCCCTTCACTCTGGAATAAAATCCCAGTCCAGGTTAGGCAGCGTCCCTCATTGACTCTCTTCAAGAGGAATCTTGATGAGTGGATGGGAGATCGTAGGTTTACCCCGGGTATCACTTCTGTGTCACTGTTAAACAGAGGCACAGTATACTAACCTCGAAAAAGGGCAGAGCAAAATAAATTTAAAATGGGTGTCGAAAGCCAAACACATTCTGGCTAGGCTTATAAATGCCCTAGGGCAGATAGCCTAGTATGAACCTATGAACCTATGAACCTATGAATTACATTTCAGCTTAAAAACTCTTCAGATGCTAAAGCGCTCAAATGCACAATTGCAATTAACTAAAATACCCCTCTCAGAGCCATACCATCATCAACCTCTGACCTAATCTTCTTCATTCTTATAAAGCCAACATATTTTCAGTTAAATGCTTCATGACAATCCAAAATCTATCTTTAAATCAATCCCGTTCCCCACCAGTGTTACACCACTCTATCAAAATACAAAAAAAAATCACTATGGTAACCCTTCTATGCAGACCCAAATCATTTTTCTACCATTTTATGAGAACAAAGTAAAGCAATCATATTCTCTTCTCCTACCACAACCCTAACATAGTGGCAATATTGGGGTTTTGGGTAAAAGATGCCACCCCTTGCCAAAACCACTTTTTTCTGGTGATATAATTTCATTAACAACCCCAGATCATGAAACCGAGCAGGATTATAATGGGAGGCTGTACACTACTCTTGTACAAATCCCCGCTTAAATTCTCAATTCATCATGAGCCAAATGTCACAAGTGAACAGGACCCAAACTTTCTAGTAATATCCCTTCGAATAGAAAAGCCTTCCATAGAATCAGACTATTTCTTACCATAAATAAATGAAGAAATACCAAAGCAACAGGCTAAAATCCAGGAACTTTAATAGATGTATCCAAAAGAGTGGTAAGCACTTTCATGGTGACCACACCGCTTCATCAGACAACATTAACAAAGAAATACAAGTCTTTTATACAAAGTGTGACCAATAAAAAGCCCTTAATTATGATGTCATCAAAAAGTTACAATTTTTTTTAAAAGAACACATACTGCAGAAAACACATTCATAAATCATGAATAAAAATAGCTATAAAAATGTATGCAAGCATATTGCACTTATAAAAATATGTATAAAAATAAAACATATTATTTATGTCTAAGTCTACGTCCTTTCAGGAAGGGTTTCAGTGAAAAAAAACCCATTTAGATCAGGTGGTTTTTCTGCATTCAACACTAAAATCTGCTTCTGTTCTATAGTTTCAGTGTGGTTTTTAAAATCACCTCCTCTTAAATTAGTGTCTAAAACCTGCAATACAAAGAACCTAAATGAGTGTGTGGTACCATGGCTCATAATATGTGCTGCTAAGGCATTACTATCTTTTTTATTCTTTATGTCTCTCTGATGTTCAAGGATCCTGTCCTTAAAGGGTCTATTTGTCTTGCCAACATAAAATGCATGGCATAGTTGACAGAAAGAAAAATTTACAAGGTCACATGTTTTGCAGTCAGCATAAAAATCAACATTAATTGTGAATCTTAAAACTGGGTGTGTGTATGAAAGACAGGTAAAAATAAATTTACAGGCTGAACAACATCTGCAAGGAAATGTACCAATCCTCTCAGATAATGGGTTCCTTTTCTCTAGGATATTGGACTTATAACAAAGATGTTGCTTCAGGGATTTGTTGTTTCTGAAAGAAAAATGTGGAGCACTTCCTATCTTGTCTTTTAACTCAGGTACACTATTCAGTATCTTCCAGTTATTCTTTATAATGTCACAATATTGACTTATATCCTAGAATATTGTAGAGACACTCTAAAAATATTACTAGTAGAGTCCTGTTGCCGTCCTACTACATGTGTGCTTGTAGCTGATTTAAAATAAGGCCTGCATCTATCTGCTTCAAAACTTCAGAGACACAGGTGTCTATTTCTGTTTCTTGATAGCCCCTTTCTAAAAACTAATTTTTTCAAAGATTTAAGAGCTTTGCGTGCAACTGTATCATCATTATGAAGCCTAAGTATTCTATATACCTGTCCTTTAAGCATATTTCTCATTATATGCCTTGGATGCATACTATTATTGTGTAAAAGTGCATTCCTGCATTTAGGTTTTCTATATAAGCTGGTATGGACAATCAAAATCTGCTTTGTCTATTTTGACATCTAGAAATTCTAAATGTTCAAAAGAGTGTAAACATGTAAATTTCAGAAAGGAGGTGGCACTATGCATGTACCTCATGAAATTGTTCAAATCATCAACTGACCCTACTAAATCTGAACAAAGCAAATTTAATTGTTGCAGTTTTTTTGACTTCATAAAAGTTTTCAGCCTCATAAACCATAATCTTCTAACTTAGGCCATCAAGGCTACAGGAGTTGGGGTAAAAAAAATATGGGTTCACCAATTTTCTTTCCAAGAAAATTGCAAGTTAGGCTCCCTACACTCTGGAACAGAATCTCAGTCCATGTTAGGCAGAGCCCCTCACTGACTCTATTCAAGAGAAATCTTGACGAGTGGATGGGAGATCGTAGGTTTACCTCGGGGGTCATCTCTGTGTCACTACTAGACAGAGGCATAGTAAACTAAACCCTAAAAGGGCATAGTATTTTCATCCTAAGGGGTGGTGAAAGCCAAACGCACTCTGGCTAGGCTTATAAATGCCCTAGGGCAGATAGCCTAGTACGAACCTATGAACCTAAGTTAACATATCACACTCAGCCACATTTCAAAAGGAGTTCCTCAGATTCATCAACGACCTTTGTTCTGATGTATGCCGTCTACCAATTCTACTATATGAAGAAGACATGGTCATCTATAAGTATGAGCACTCTGCTGATACAATCAAATCACAGCTAGAAAAAGACATGTATGATCTTAACTCTTGGCTCATAGCACACCAATGCCTATTAACACTCCGCCTTCTCACCTTCTAAAAAGCCATGCCATTTGGAGCACCTCAAAAATAAAAAATCTCAGCAACTTGAAAATACATATTAATTTAGACCCTTCCATTGCAAACAGCATCATTCTGATATCTTGGGATATGGCTACATATGAGATTACATTTCTAACACTGCATTGATATGACCAAATCAAAGATTAACAAACTATCTTCCAATTTAAGATGTAATAAAAGGTATAATAACAGGAATCTATAACTGTAGACATTGTAGTGCATCAAATATATGATAAAATGTTAATTTTTTTTATTAAAAATGTTCAAAATCAGGGGACTTTTCTAATAAGGCATTTTATGAAATGAGAAATGTGAATGTGAAAATTGTCATTATATGTATCTGGCAGTATAAAAACATAAGGCATACCATGTGGGAAAAAACTTCAATAGTTTCATAGGCTGGTACTAGGCTATCAGCCCTAGGGCCTATAAAAGCCTAACCATAACAATTCCCTGGCTATTTCTTCCCACAATATTTACTTCCCTGGACTCCTGTCTAGCATGGTGACTGATGTGATCCCTGGGGTGATGTTTCTATCTCCAATCATCAAGGTTCTTTTTGAAGAGGGCCAAAGAGGTACTCTGCTTGACATGTATGGGCAGTCTATTCCAGAGTCTGGGGAGTCTCTGAGTTAGGAACCTATCCCTCCCAGCATGTTTTGTTCATTGTGATGACAAGGTTTAGATCCCTGGAGTGTGTGGCTCTGAGGGATTGGAATTTCTTTAAGTGTAGCATGTCCAACAGCTCTGGGTTTAACATGGCCTTGTATGTTAAGCAGAGATCGCCTCTGAGTAGACGATATGTGACAAAGTATAGCTGGAGTTTTTTTAGACAGTCAGCATAGGGCATCTGCTTTAGGCCTATGATTCTTTTAGTGAGGCATGTCTGCAGCCTTTTCAGTTGTTGCAGATGTCTTGAGAGGTACATAACAAATGGGGCATTGTATTCTATAATGGGTCTAGTTGCAGTTGTCTTGAGAGGTACATACCAAATGGGACACTATATTCTATAATGGGTCTAATGAGGTATGAGTACAGTGGGACAATGACCTCCTTTTTTCTGGGTGAAAAGCCCTTAGTGATGAAGTGTGCCACATAGAAGGATTTCCTGACTGTTGTGGCAATGTGGTTATTGAAGGTGAGACCACTGTCCACCTGTGTCCCTAAGTCTCTTATCACACTTTCGGTGTTTAGTGTACTGCCACCTATGTGGTAATTCACGGGTACATGTTTTTTCCTCAAAGGGGATAACTATACATTTCTTGGCATTGAGCTTGAGCCCATGGCTCTGGCAACAGGCATCTGTTTTTGTAAGGCCCTTTTGTAGAATATCCAGATCATTTGGGGATTCAATAATGGCTCCCAGTTTGCAGTCATCTGCAAACTTTGTTAGCTAAAGTCCCTTAGATTTGGCCTGTATTTCAGAGAAGTACATGCCAAACAAGAGTGATCCCAGGACTGGACCCTGAGATACTCCACTTGTCACTTGTCTGGAGCTGCATTTGGAGTCGGCTACTTTTGCAGTGTGGCTTCTGTTAGTAAGCCAGTTGGCAACCTATCAAGTGATGTAGGGATTAATGCCCAGCTTAGTAAGTTTATCTATGATTCCAGAGTGGGGGATGGTATCAAAGGCCTTGGTGAGGTCCAGTAGGCTGTGTGGACCACCTTACACTTGTCCACAGCTCTGGAGACTGATTCAAAGAAGTCAATTAGGTTCAGGAGACGAGATCGGCACTTCACGAACCCAAACTGGGTGGGGTCCAGTGTTTGATGGTTGCCAATGTCTTTGTTTATAAGTTTCATGATAATACGTTCCATGGCCTTGCAGATCAACCTCGTCAGACTGATGGGGTGGTAGTTCCCAGGATCCAAGGTGGATCCCCCCTTGTGCAGTGGGATGACTGTAGCTGTGTGCCACTCAGTGGGCATGAAGCCTCAGGTGAGGCTATGATTAAACATGACACTTAGATGAGGTGCCAGTTCATTTTGTAGTTCATGTAGTACACAGCCTGGGATGTCGTCTGATCCCATGGATGCTGTATTCTTAGCTTTGGAGAGTGCGTTTTTTACCTGTGTGGCCGTTATTACTGGAATTTGGCAATCTTTTTTTATTGAGATGGGCCCTTTAGGGGGTGAGAGGGGGTGAAGTTGGCACTGAATCGATCTGCCAGGATGTTGGCAATATCCTTGGGATCAGTATATTTAATGCCATTCTGTTGTAACTCAGAGCAGATCTGAGCGTTGCCATTTAGATTCTTGACATAACTATAGAATGCCTTGTGGTTGTCTTCGGAATCTTTGGCAATTTTAATAGCTATAAAACATTAGAATAGTAGAACATCTTTTTACTATACAAAATAGTGCCTTCCAGTTTGGGAGGGCAATACTTAGAGAATGTTCTTAGCAGAAAGAAAAATACAGATATTTTAAATTAAAAGGATGTAAAAATATGGGGTTTAATGATTAAATTAAACTTAAGCCTTTTTTAAACTAAGAATTGGAAATAATGTTTAATTGACATCCTTTTATTAATTCTCTCTCTTCATTTATTGGTTTGACAACTTTAGAAAAATTTAGTTAAGTATTTATGTGATCCCTATATTAATGAGTTGTGTATATGGCCATTAGGCAAGTGTTTACTTACCCTAGTAAAAATTGATGTTCGGGTTTTCTGCAGTTTCTTGATTTCATCTAGGGATTTTAACAGTCGATCATATGGGAGTCGGGATTTGAAAGTAGACCCATAATATATATATATATATATATATATATATATATATATATATATATATATATATATATATATATATGTGTGTGTGTGTGTGTGTGTGTATAATAACAAATACATACTTACCACTACAGAGTTTGAGTGGTGCAGTCTGTGTCTTTGACTGCACCCTTTAAAATTCCTTGATAATAACAGTCTGTATTGCTTCTAAACTGATACATTTAGCTGGTTACTCTAGACTCTTCTGAATTAAAATCATCATCATCAGTTTTCTTTTTTGCATTTTTTCAATTTTTAAAACTGATCTCAGTGATAACATTCTGGAATTTGAACGTAATATTATTGGTGAAGATATCTTTGGAGCTCAAAACAACGTGAATAAAGAAAGTGGGGTCAATAACATTGCAAACTGTAAGGATAGGGAAAACATACAGTTTGAAAAGTCTTAATGCTTCAAAGGCAGATGGAACAATTGCTGGCATATTCGGTCACTAATGAGTTTCACAGAAGTAGGACAAGTCCCATGGGGCATGGAAATTATTGATTCCTCTGTTCTGGTTGATATCAGCTAGGACCTAATGCAGGATTAGTATAGAATCCAGTAGGAAGTCTTCATGGCATTTTTAAAATGTGCTTTTGGAACATAAGTTAAAAGGAAAAGTTTTCCAGGTGAGAATACAGTCAGGAGAACAAAACTTCATAAAGTAAAACAATCAAAGTAGGTATGACACTTCCAAGAGTAAGGTCACTGAATTAAAATCTTTGTTTTATATATCTTTGTCTGGTATTCTGTTCAAAGGTTTAAGATTCTGGACTGTTAATAATCTGCTTCCTGCTGTCCAGGGTACAGGGTTTGAGTTCATCCTTCTCCAATTGCCTACTGTGTGACACTAAGAAACTTACTTTACCATACATTACTCCCACGTCCTCAGTGAAAAGGGATATTTGCGTCCATGGCTTTACCTAGTCAACAAATGAATACAAATATGAAACTGAATTAAAGAACCAATAGGTTATAAAATGTTTAATTGTGAAAGGGCAGAGTACTTGATGGAGAATAACACAAACAAACACACTTGAGTGCACACACACACACACACACACACACACACACACACACACACACACACACACACACACACACACACACACACACACATGCATGCACACACATATACATACACACACACATTACATGTCACATACTGAAACAAAAAAAAATTTTTTTTAAATATGATGTAATGATTTCATATAATACATTTTCTATGCTTTTGTTATGGAGTCTTTTTGTAGTATCAATAATTTTGATCTTCTTGTGAAGGTAAGAATGCACTTTTTCAAAAAATAATTTACAAGGAAAGATGGGAAAAAGGGAAGAAACACAGGAATCAAAAGAAGAAAGTTTCACAAAAATAAAGTGAATTGCTGCTCCAGTGGAACACATATCTAAAGCCCTGACTGTGACCCAGCCAATCCAGGTTTGATTAGTGGCCCTGGTAACTAACAAAAAGTGACAGGGAGGTTCCGAGGATATTCTTACATAATGATCCCTGGTAGAGGCCTGGGATATATAAGAGGGGGCTTAGTCTAAAGAAGGATTAGGCTGTGGACTTTGAGCTGCTGAGGAGATGGGTGATACAGCAACACATTCCCACTGCATGTCCACCATCACAACGATACCAAGGGACCATGGGCAAGGGGTGAAGTGGGATAAGATATAAAATAAAAATCCCTCCAGCAGATGGTACGATGGCCAGATCACCCAGGACACCCTTCAAGTCTGTGCCAGGTCCCAGGACACCCTTAAGACCTACATCAGCCCCAGTCATAGGGAGAAAGTCTACGGAATAGGAGGTGGTAAGTAGACTTGGCGAGGGACATGGGACACTTGGTGGGGAGCCATGGGATGATGTGGTGGAGAATTAAAAAAGAAAATTAACTAAGTAATTTGACCAATTTGTCTTCTATTGTTCTGTCAGAGACTGAAATGAGTGTTGTTGACAAAGGTCTGTCACTCATAGCCACTAATTATGTAAATTACTTTGATTTGTACCCTGGTGGGGAAAAATGCAGAAATGTCAAACTGAAATTGCATTTTGGAAATAAGATTTATGATTACAATATGATAACACATGAATACATTGTTTGTATGCTTATAACTTTGCTCTACAAACATTTGAAGGGTGCCTTTTGAAAGTTTCTGGACTGTAACTAGGATCTGGGAAGGGAACAGCAGAAGGAAAAGTGATAAGACAAGGGAGACATAGTATAAGTGCAAGGCTATGGTTGTGTCATAGTACTCCCCTGCTATGATATACAATGATCTCATGGTTAATTTACATAAGTAGAATGGGCGTGGTCATCACAGCCCTGTCATTGGGTGCAGGATGTGTCAACTGTCCCAGCAGAAAAATGCTTTAAAGCTGTAAGTAACATGTTCTGGAATTCACCACAATCTGTCTGAATAAGTTTAAGTTTTGAGCTTCTATAACGTATCATTAGCATAAATATCGTCAAATCTACAACCAGAAGTAACAAAGAGGTCAAAGTTTCAACCAGATGAAGAAATATTAAAAAACATTTTTTCTTTTTGCAGGAGGGCACGCTCATGCATCCATTACTTATATATACTAATTCTACAACTGAACAACTTTGAAGAAAAAAGAACAACTTTGAATCACTGTTAGCAACCATACAGAAACTGAACCTGAAATGATTGCTATATATACAACAACAACTGAAGAGTTGTATGTCACCAGATAATTGATGCTTTTGAATTCATCTAATTTACATTTATGCAACTGTAGGACAACTGTTTTTTAAAGTGTCAGAACACTTCTCGCAGGAAGCCACATATAAAAACATGGTTTAAAAAAGAGAAAAAGAATGTTAAGATGTGTATGCTAATCTGGTTGAAACTTTGACCTCTTTGTTTCTCCTTTCATCTTGCTGGTATTTCTGTATTAGAGAACATTTCTCAGGGTTTGTGAACTTATTCTGCCTTTTGTTGTAAAGCATTTGTTACTGCAGTTGAGCTCAAACCAATTTGTTTTACATTAAGAGGGTTATCTTCTGCACTCTGGTAGGAGCAGAGGGCTGATCCAATCCATCTGAGTTGGGAACTGCTGGTGGAAGGCTTATTCTCTGATTGGCCTTAGGGCTTAACTGTGTAAAAATCTTTCATCCATGTCTTGTATATAAGCAAACCTTTCCAGTTTAAAATCCTCTATAAGAAATGCTCTCCATTCATAGTCTCCCATTGTTCATAGCTGCTCAAAGAGTTGCCAGTTTGTGCCAGTTTGTGCAGAGGGCAGCACCACTGCAAGTCATTCTATACTATACTACTAAACACTCTCACTTAGACATTTAAGTGACTCTCCCCATGCTTCTTCAAATCTACTAAGGATCTGGTATAATGGATAGGCACTTCCATGTCATCTCTGTTTCTGGCCTGGTGGATATGGGCATCCTGAAGCAGTGTAGTAACTTCCTCATGGTAACTAACAACCATTTAATTTTAGAACAGACAAATACAGTATGTGAGAGATATAGATACACAACGTCATTGGAGGCAAAGCTCTCACATACACACACAGAAAATGCAAGCCAGGTTGTCAGCATTACACCCACAATCCTCACTACCAACACTAAGGAACAAACAGATAGACCCACATATGCGGAGGTAGTCACTTGTAATCTACCCAAACCTCCAAGCCCTCCTAAAAGCAACTCTCAGTGGCCCTGTGCACCCTCAAAAAAGACAGCACCTCACACAACACATAAGTCTGAAAATCGTAGTAGCCCTGCTTCCAAGCCCATAAGGCAACACAACACACAGCCAAACATTGTAGTTATTGGAGATTCCATTGTAAAACATACTGAGTCCCCCTTACCAGGCTAAACAAGGAAGAGATCACAGCGAGCTGTCTGTGTGGAGCCAAGCTCCTCCAGATAAGACATGCACTTAGGTCTTCAAACCACAAATACCAGTATGACACAGCCATAGTCCATGTGGGCATAAACAACCTAAGATATACCTCACTGGACTATAAGAAGAGAGACATGATGGAGCTCTCTGAATATGTATTCCAGGCGGGTGTGAATCTAGCCTTGAGTAGCATCCTACCTTCACCAATGAAGATGCTACAGTACCAGCAAAAAATGATTGACTTCAACAATTTGCTTAATTTTTGTTTTCACAACAAGGGGATCCAATATCTGTCAGTCTGGGGAGACATGATTGGCAAACCACAATACTTTTCCAGAGATAGTTTGCATTTGTCACCACTTGGCTTCTGGATACTGTCAAAAACATTATCTATCTCCATTGTGCCTTTTTAGGCCATGCCAAGTTGTTAAACCCTCCAACATAACAAAAAAATCACTCAAGATTACCTAAAGGTACTGATGCTCAACAATAGGAGTTTAAATAAAAAACTACACTCCTTGGAAGCACTCCTCACCCTGGAGAATGCAGATGCATGTGCAGTCACAGAAACATGGTTCAGAACCATGGAGAGCAGCCCAGCTATCAAAGGCTACAATGACTTTTGTACATTTTGATCCCACCTCAGGATAAAACAAAGGGAGGAGGTGTCTCAGTGTTCATAAAGGACAAGTAAATTGCTAGACTGGTCCAACAACATGATTCACTTGAGCTGCTCTATACCCAACGACCCCCTATCATGTCCTTGCTAGCTACAGATCCCCTAACATGACTCTGGAAAACCACACCTCCTAAGTAAACCTACTGGAATCTCTTAACATTTGGCCCAACACAATACTTATGGCTGACTTCAACTACCCCTCCATAAACTTGGAGACTTATATAACCCATGATTTACTTGCTCAGAGTTTTTGGACTTTGTCAATGCAAACACCCTGGAGCAACTAGTTAGCTTCCTAACCAGAGGTACAACTATCCCAGACCTAGTCCTCACAAACACAGATGGGTGCTGCTCCCTCTCATGCATTAACCACTCACTGGTACGACCTGACCACAAAATAATCTCCTTTAGTGTTAAAACTAACCAAACTCCAAACCTATTAAGAACTTTGCTAAGGCCAAATTACCTCATAACAAGTGACAACTTATTAAATGTCCAAGACCCTCTGAATCCAGATGACACTAAGGCTTACTCTGAGCTTTACACAAAAGCAGTGTACAACCATATTTACAGTAGACCATCACGAAATTGCTTATTTGGATGTAAAATTGAAGAAAGATTCTACTACACACTGATTTCTAGGCGAGATTTTCAGAAAACCCACCTACTCTAACACTTTTTTACACTTTGAGAGTGAGCACCCATACAAGCAGAAAAAAGGTGTAGTGAAGGGACAGTTTGTGAGGGCTGCGAGGATGGCATCTTGCTTCGATTCATTTTTAGATGAATGTGAAGTGCTGAAAAATATGTTTTTGAATAGAGGTTATCCAATTGGAATGGTGAAGGATATCATGATGGAGGTGGTGAATAAAAGAGAATCTGTTTTTTTTAAACCACTATTGAGAGAAAGGGGCCCTATGAGATATAACTATTCTGGTGATGGCCAAACAGATATGACCAGTTCTGCCCTAGTACTCCCCTTTCTTAATGAGTACACTTAGAATAATGAAGGAGCACTAAACAGGTTAACATCTGATAATTTAGAACAAAGGGATTACAAAACAGCCTTCATTACTGCTTTTAATATATCAAGTAACCTGATTAAAGATATTTTGTATAAAAATTGGGTTGTCTTATCCAGTAATAAAGATGTTCATACTAAACTAGAAGAGTGCCCTACGATAGTATATAGGAAGGGGAGGTGTCTAAAAAATATTTTTGAGACAGACAAACAAGGTGACCAACATCCACTAAATGGTAGTATGAAAAAATGTGGAGCCTGTAACTATTGAGGGAAATAAATTCACTGTTAATAAGGTACATGTAAAGCTAAAAAACAAATGTGATTGTAATACTGAAAGGGTGTTATATTGTGCTTTATGCAATGAATGCAGAGGATTCTATATTAGAAAAACTGAGAGGAAAATAAAAAATAGAATATATGAACACCTGAGGGACATAAGAAATAGAAAGGAAACAAATGCCTTGGCCAAACATATTTTAGAATTTAGTGACCATGCATTCAAGTTTTTTATCATTGAAGTATTAGAATGAAGGGCCGGGGGGGGGGGGGGGGTCCTTGGAATCTTCTTTTAGAAAAACAAGAAATGTTATGGCAAATCAGGACCAATACCCCAGAATGGCCAGGTTTGAATGAATCCCTGTCTATGACGTGTTTTTTAATGTTAAAAGCTTGGGAGAGATAGTTAAATAGTTTTAAAATGTGTAATTATTTATTAATATTCATTTTTATTTTATATTATGTGAGTGGATATAATGTATTTGTACTAATGTTTCTTTAAAAAGGATGGTAATGGCTTTGTATCAAACAGTGACTTTGACTGGATATCTTAGTGGAGGCGTGGCTGTAGTTGACTTTAAAATCTCATTCAAAAAATGTGATGATATTCTGAGGAAGTTTCTGATTGGGCAGAGATGAAAGCGCTTAAACTATTGTTTTTTCAATTCACAAGGACATTGAGACTGGAGATTTCAACAAAGTATTTTGTGTTCGTATGTCCATGCACAAGGACCAGCACTGGTATTGTGTGTATCTGCTTTTTAACTACTTTTTTTACCTTGGATTAACATTTTGAGTATTGAGTCTACCTTCAGCGTGCTACTTCTTTTAACATAGAAAATCTCCAAACACTGGACCAGACACAATTTGGCTTTATCAAAGGAAGGTCTTTCTTGCTCCGTTTGATGAAAATCTGTGAGAAAGTCACCAGCACCATGGATGAGGGGAAAATGGTAGATACCACCAACCTAGACCAGCTAAAGCATTTGACACAATCCCCCACTCGGGGATTATAGATAAACTTACTGAGCTAGGCATAAACCCTTACATTATCAGATGGATAAATATCTGGCTCACTTACAGGACACATTATCCAGATAGGTGAATCCACCTGTAATAAGAAACCTGTTACTAATGCTGTCCCACAGGGCTCAGTGTTGGGACACCTGCTGTTTGGTATATACTTTTCTGAAGAGAAATCCAGTGTTGGGGGCCTATGGCTCACTAAGGTTACTGATGACAGTAAGCTGGGAGCAATCGTTGAATCCCCAAATAATGTTGACATCCTACAAACAGGCTTAAAAATGACAAAAGACTGGTGCCAAAACCATGGTCTGAGACTAAATGCTAAAAAATGAATAATCATACCCTTCGGTAAATCAGATATCCCTGAAAATTATAATATTGATAGCACACCCCTAAACGTAGACGCAGTGGTGAGGGACCTAGGAACACAGATAAATAGTAACCTAAACTTTGACCACAAGGTAGTTATGGTAGTGAGGAGATCCTTGTGTGTGGCTCAACTCATAAGTAAATGAATGGCAACAAGATCAAAGGAAGTCATAGTACCATTGTACTCAGCCCTCATCTGGCCCATAATTAAGTATAATGCCCAGTTCTGCATGTACGTAACCAGGCACTTACACCAAACAGACTGGCTCCAGAGGTTTTTTACTAAAAAATACCAGGCAGACTAAATAAAGGCCCTATCCCTTTACTCAGTCTCATATTGTTTATTGAGAGGGGCCTTATGCCTGACTTATAAGGCATTCTCTGATCCAGCTGTGATGAAAATGTTACATATTTGAAAGAAAAATTATATTATTGTCATATCCTGGGTATTATGGGCTATGCTTGAAAAGGCTTTGTGCCATTGGCCTAATAATCACCTATGAACCTATGACATAATAGCATATTATCTGACTCATGAAGTAAGGAAGGAAAGCGTTGGTTAAGGTGAAATTTGGCAACAGTATAGTAATAAACTGACAAAGAAGGGACAGCAATGATCCAAGGCACATATTATTATGCTAAATCACTTTGTGAACATGTTTATTATATAAAACTGCCTTAACTTTGGGACAGAAAATATCACTTGAATTGGTTGAACACGTCTATAATGGTAGTTTAATGACTGTGAAAATGAAATTGTTTTTATGTGTGGAACATTCTGTTACACCATCATATATCCTGCATAAGGTATGTAAATAAGGGACATGTCCACCAGGACATTCCATAGTTGAGTCTAATGGCTCAGTATATAAGGCTGGTAGCCAGCTGCTAGATGTCCCCATAGGTTACACCATTATATATCCTGCATAAGGTATGTAAATAAGTGACATGTCCACCAGGACATTCCATAGGTGAGTCTAATGGCTCAGTATATGAGCCTGGTAGCCAGCTGCTAGATGTCCCCATAGGTTACACCATCATATATCCTGCATAAGGTATGTAAATAAGTGACATGTCCACCAGGACATTCCATAGTTGAGTCTAATGGCTCAGTATATGAGCCTGGTAGCCAGCTGCTAGATGTCCCCATAGGTTACACCATCATATATCCTGCATAAGGTATGTAAATAAGTGACATGTCCACCAGGACATTCTATAGTTGAGTCTAATGGCTCAGTATATGAGCCTGGTAGCCAGCTGCTAGATGCCGCCATAGGTTACACCATCATATATCCTGCATAAGGTATGTAAATAAGCAACATGTCCACCAGGACATTCCATAGTTGAGTCTAATGGCTCAGTATATGAGCCTGGTAGCCAGCTGCTAGATGTCCCCCTAGGTAACACCATCATATATCCTGCATAAGGTATGTAAATAAGCGACATGTCCACCAGGACATTCCATAGTTGAGTCTAATGGCTCAGTATATGAGCCTGGTAGCCAGCTGCTAGATGTCCCCATAGGTTACACCATCATATATCCTGCATAAGGTATGTAAATAAGCGACATGTCCACTAGGACATTCCATAGTTGAGTCTAATGGCTCAGTATATGAGCCTGGTAGCCAGCTGCTAGATGTCCCCCTAGGTAACACCATCATATATCCTGCATAAGGTATGTAAATAAGCGACATGTCCACCAGGACATTCCATAGTTGAGTCTAATGGCTCAGTATATGAGCCTGGTAGCCAGCTGCTAGATGTCCCCATAGGTTACACCATCATATATCCTGCATAATCTATGTAAATAAGTGACATGTCCACCAGGACATTCCATACTTGAGTCTAATGGCTCAGTATATGAGCCTGGTAGCCAGCTGCTAGATGTCCCCATAGGTTACACCATCATATATCCTGCATAAGGTATGTAAATAAGTGACATGTCCACCAGGACATTCCATAGTTGAGTCTAATGGCTCAGTATATGAGCCTGGTAGCCAGCTGCTAGATGTTCCCATAGGTTACACCATCATATATCCTGCATAAGGTATGTAAATAAGTGACATGTCCACCAGGACATTCCATAGTTGAGTCTAATGGCTCAGTATATGAGCCTGGTAGCCAGCTGCTAGATATCCCCCTAGGTAACACCATCATATATCCTGCATAAGGTATGTAAATAAGCGACATGTCCACCAGGACATTCTATAGTTGAGTCTAATGGCTCAGTATATGAGCCTGGTAGCCAGCTGCTAGATGTCCCCCTAGATAACACCATCATATATCCTGCATAAGGTATGTAAATAAGTGACATGTCCACCAGGACATTCCATAGTTGAGTCTAATGGCTCAGTATATGAGCCTGGTAGCCAGCTGCTAGATGTCCCCATAGGTTACACCATCATATATCCTGCATAAGGTATGTAAATAAGCGACATGTCAATCAAGGCATTCCATAGTTGACTCTAATGGCTCAGTATATGAGCCTGGTAGCCAGCTGCTAGATGTCCCCATAGGTTACACCATCGTATATCCTGCATAAGGTATGTAAATAAGCAAAATGTCCACCAGGACATTCCATAGTTGAGTCTAATGGCTCAGTATATGAGCCTGGTAGCCAGCTGCTAGATGTCCCCATAGGTTACACCATCATATATCTTACATAAGGTATGTAAATAAGCGACATGTCCACCAGGACATTCCATAGTTGAGTCTAATGGCTCAGTATATGAGCCTGGTAGCCAGCTGCTAGATGTCTCCCTAGGTAACACCATCATATATCCTGCATAAGGTATGTAAATAAGCGACATGTCCACCAGGACATTCCATAGTTGAGTCTAATGGCTCAGTATATGAGCCTGGTAGCCAGCTGCTAGATGTCCCCATAGGTTACACCATCATATATCTTGCATAAGGTATGTAAATAAGCGACATGTCCACCAGGACATTCCATAGTTGAGTCTAATGGCTCAGTATATGAGCCTGGTAGCCAGCTGCTAGATGTCCCCATAGGTTACACCATCATATATCCTGCATAATCTATGTAAATAAGTGACATGTCCACCAGGACATTCAATAGTTGAGTCTAATGGCTCAGTATATAAGGCTGGTAGCCAGCTGCTAGATGTCCCCATAGGTTACACCATCTTATATCCTGCATAAGGTATGTAAATAAGTGAGATGTCCACCAGGACATTCCATAGTTGAGTCTAATGGCTCAGTATATGAGCCTGGTAGCCAGCTGCTAGATGTCCCCCTAGGTAACACCATCATATATCCTGCATAAGGTATGTAAATAAGTGACATGTCCACCAGGACATTCCATAGTTGAGTCTAATGGCTCAGTATATGAGCCTGGTAGCCAGCTGCTAGATGTCTCCCTAGGTAACACCATCATATATCCTGCATAAGGTATGTAAATAAGCGACATGTCCACCAGGACATTCCATAGTTGAGTCTAATGGCTCAGTATATGAGCCTAGTAGCCAGCTGCTAGATGTCTCCCTAGGTAACACCATCATATATCCTGCATAAGGTATGTAAATAAGCGACATGTCCACCAGGACATTCCATAGTTGAGTCTAATGGCTCAGTATATGAGCCTGGTAGCCAGCTGCTAGATGTCCCCCTAGGTAACACCATTATATATCCTGCATAAGGTATGTAAATAAGCGACATGTCCACCAGGACATTCCATAGTTGAGTCTAATGGCTCAGTATATGAGCCTGGTAGCCAGCTGCTAGATGTCCCCCTAGGTAACACCATCATATATCCTGCATAAGGTATGTAAATAAGCGACATGTCCACCAGGACATTCCATAGTTGAGTCTAATGGCTCAGTATATGAGCCTGGTAGCCAGCTGCTAGATGTCGCCATAGGTTACACCATCATATATCCTGCATAAGGTATGTAAATAAGCGACATGTCCACCAGGACATTCCATAGTTGAGTCTAATGGCTCAGTATATGAGCCTGGTAGCCAGCTGCTAGATGTCCCCATAGGTTACACCATCATATATCCTGCATAAGGTATGTAAATAAGTGACATGTCCACCAGGACATTCCATAGTTGAGTCTAATGGCTCAGTATATGAGCCTGGTAGCCAGCTGCTAGATGTCCCCATAGGTTACACCATCATATATCCTGCATAAGGTATGTAAATAAGCGACATGTCCACCAGGACATTCTATAGTTGAGTCTAATGGCTCAGTATATGAGCCTGGTAGCCAGCTGCTAGATGTCCCCATAGACACCTTGTTGATTATAACTGTTAATATGGGATCGGTGAGGTGGGTGAACAGAATCCATTTTATAAAGAAAAGAAGAAAATAAGAATCCCTTTTTTCTCCTTTCTTCCTTTTTTAAATTTTTTTGTGGTTTTGACAACTAGAAAGATTTAGTTAAGAATCTGTATGATTAAACATTTATATGATTAATGAAGCTGATGGTCTTTCTGTTTTTAATATGACTGCATCTTCCTTGTTATCTTACTGAAATTCTGTATATAAATAAGTTGTTTTCATTGAGTTAGCTTTCTTTATGTTAGCTCATGGTGCTAGATGTGTTAATGAAAAATATGTAGCAACTTTTAACACCCCTCTGTCCTTATTTACAGCAAATAAATTATTATTATTATTACATGGGTGTAGTGCAGCACACTTTTTGGCATTTTTCTGATGTGTTAGGTAACATAAGACCATGAAAAAGGCAAATATCCTACAGCACATAAGTTGTTTTGGGCAGATTGGAGAACTATAATATTTTAAAATGTACTTTTTCTCAGATGAGAAGTCATTTTTATGACCACATCTCACATGAGATAAATCATCTTATGCTCCTACATGTACCATATTGTATCCCTTTAATATATACAACAAACGCCAAGGTCACTGCACCTTGGGGGTAGAACTTTCTCTGGTTTGTGCCAACACACATGCCTGAACTTTATGTTATTTAATTACACCTCATTTATGGAGGAGTGCTGAGGTAACACCTCTAGATTCTTCTTGGTGTTTGTATCACCTCAGCATCATTGTATTTCTGATCATGGAAGATTATTAAATGGCTTATAGTCAACTCTCAAATGGCTCCATTTTTTGTCACTATTGCAGGCTGTATCTTCTTTTACTTGTTCCAGTTTAAGTGTCCACATTGACCATCTTTATCAAAAAAGGGGGACCCTTGCTGAAAGACACAACTGATAAGCTGTTTATGGACAGCAAAGGTGATGGTTGGGAGATATTGGGAATCTTATCTGGTCCCATTGTTGGTATGTCCAGCCAATTAAAGGCATTAAATATTATCTGGACAGATGAGTGGATGTGGTACTACTCATTCTTAACTTGTTTTTTCTAGAATAAAGGTATGAATTCAGTCTGTATTACTGTGGTATATTGAGCTTTAGTAGTTCTTTTGAAAGGCTGTTATCTTTGAAAGAGCTTGCTTTAATCCCATCTCCCCTGCCTGCACTGCTTCTGCATGAGGCATTGGTGGTCATCTTCTTTTATGAATTCAAAACAAATATACCCATTTAATAGCTGCACTTTTTACTTTCAGTTTCTACATTTATGTTCTCTGTCGTACAAAGCCTCACTCACCTCAATGTGTATTTTATATAACTCATCATCATCATCCTCCCCTTTTCCCATTTTCTACATGGAGTTAGGGTGTCATGTCAATAGTTGCCATCTCTCTTGATTCAGTGTCACTCTCATACCTTCTTCAATAGTCTTCTCTCACACAATCCATCCATCTCTTTGCTGGACACCTTATTTTTGCTTGCTTTCTTTCTGTCTGTCTCAAATCTTCTTCACCAGATTGTCTTCTGCTTTTCTGCACATGTGCCCAAACCACTGTAATCTGCTCTCTTTGATCGTATCTGCAGTTGGAGCTACTTTGGCTTTTGCTATTATGCCCTCATTTCTTCATATGTCCCACAGTGTGCATCCTACCACCCATCTCAGAAACCTCATCTCCATCATCTCTAGCTTCTTCAACTGCTCTGCCTTTAATGCCCAGGTTTCTTCACCATGTTGTAGTAGTACTGGTCACACCACTGTTTTGCATACCTTTTTTTCAGCTTCTTTCTCATTCTTCTGTCAAACATTACCCCTGATGCACTGTGCCAGTTGGCTGCAGCTTCTCTGGTTCTAGCTCCTCTTTCACTTTTGCCTTACCCTCAACCACCCCTTCCAGATACTTGAAGCTGTTAACATGCTCCATTGTTTTCCCTTCTGTCTCAGTTCTCAGCTTCTTCTGATTTTCCACATTTTTGCCTTTAGAGCTATCTTATTTATATTCATTTTCATCCCATGTACTTTCAGTTTTGCATTCCATTTCCCTATCCTTTGCTGAAGTTTTGCACAGTCTGCCTATAATGCCACATCTTCTGCATACAGCAATTTTATTGATCTGTCCCCTCTGACCAGTTTGCCAATGTAGCTCATCAACAGTATGAACAGCAGTACTAACAGCTGGACCCTGAAACACACCCACTTGCACTGAGAAGCCCACTGTAAGACCGAGCACTATTTGTACTTGAGCCATGGGGTCTTTGTAAATAGCCTGCGCTAATTCTACCAATGTTTCTGGGACTTTAAAGAATGACAGGACAGCCCAAATCAACTTTCTTGGTACCTTGTTTCTTTCTCCAGGTCTAGGAATGCCCAGTTGGACTCTTCCTTTATCTCTAGCTTCTTGTCAACTATCTGTCTCACTGCAAACATCGGGTCAGTTGTACAGCATCCTGATTTGAACCTAAACTGCTTATTTCCCATCTTACTTTGTACTGCTTTTCATATTCATTTATCAGTCATCCTCTCCAGAAATTTTATGCAGTGTGATGGGCGTTTGATACCTCTGTACTGCTCACAGCTGCAGATGTCCCCTTTGTTCTTGTACATTGACGCTAGTGTGCTTATTCTCCACTCATGTGGGATACGCCTTTCTCCCCATACTGCTATGAGTCTCCTGAGAAGCCATTTCTCCCCTGTGTCACCTAACATATTGATCATATCTGCTGTGACCTCATATGACCCTGCTGCTTTCCCTGATTTCATTTTCTTTAGTGCTGTTCTTATTTCTTTTATGGTGGATTCCTCCTCTTTTTTCACTGTAGTCTGTGTCTGGGGTAGTATAGCTTCTGTGGGGGGGTTTCTTCTTTCAAAAATTGTTGGAAGTACTCCTTCCATCTGCTTTGATGACCTATGGACTGGTGAGCAGGTTGTGGTTGGCATCCCTTATGAAGGGTGCCTGACTATCTTTTTCATCTGTCTTTCTTTGCCTTGCAACCTGATACTTAGCCCCTTTCCAGAAGCTGGTAGATTCTTCTGTTAGCTTGTTCTTTGCTAGTGCAGCAGCTCTTTTAACCTCTTTGCTAGACAACAGGTGTTTATTCTTATCTTGGTCCATCTTTTCTGTCTCACATATTCCTTCGTTCTTTTAATGATTTCCTGGATATCTTAATTCCACCACTAGCTTATCTTTTGTACCTTGCCTCCATACCTGGCTCAGCAACATATCTGTTCTCTAGTCCCCGCACATGTTGTTTTAAGACACTGCCATTCTTCTTCAGCTCCACCTATTTCCTCTTCTTCCTGAGGTGATGGACCCCTGAGTAATTCTTTGAAATCTTGCACTTTCTCTCCAGTCACCTTCCAGGTTTTCAGCCTGGTCTCTGTTGACCTTAGAGCCTTCTCTGACCACTCCTTGGAGCTGATTATGTCAACCAGTGGTTTATGCTGTGGGACAAATGTTTCACTGGGGATGACTTTGCAATCAGTCAGTTTACTCCAATACCATTTTGTTAGTAGGAGTAAGGTTACCTGTGTTACATAATGGCCACTCTTGTATGCAATGTTGTGACTGTCTCTCTTGTTGTTCCATGTTTTGGCCACTATCAAGCCATTTGCCAGACAGAAGTTTCGAACAGCATATCCTTCTTTATTCCTGTTGTTCCACATACGTGGACCCAGGCAATTCTCATATCCTAGTCTGTCTGTTTTATATACATACCTATCATCCAACATGGGATGCATACCATTTTATATAATTATATAATTTTTTTTATATAATTACAAAAATATATATCTTTAGACAGTGGCAATCAGATAGAATGCAGGAAGTAAGCGTGGTAAGCTCTACCTGCTCCAAAAGACCTGCCACAAGCAGATTATCCCTTTGTTCAGTCCTTGGGGACACTCTTCTTTGGCATTTACTTTTCCAGGGTCCAAGCTAATGTTAAGAGTTTGTAGCTGATCAAGTTTGCAGATGATTGCAAACTTGTTGCCATCATAAACTCTCCCAGAGGACACCAAGATCCTACAAGATGGCCTGTGCCAAACACATAGCTGGGTCAAAAGGATTGACTAAAACTACATGCCACACAATGTATAATTGCATCCTTGGGCAAGCAAGACAACACTTGTAACTATCACAGTGACAACACACCCCTGAAAACTGATCCAGTAGTTAGTGGTCTGGGAACTTATGTTGACAATGAACTGTCCTTTGAGTGCCATATTTATCTGCTATGGTAAGGGAGTCCTTTGTCATTGCACAACTTATAACTAAATGCATGATGTCCATGTCCAGGGGTGAAACCATTCCAATGTATTTTTTCATACACTTGGCTGATCACTGAGAATAATACCCTTTTTAGTATGTGCATGTCCAAACACTCTCATATCTGTAATGACCACAATGCTTTCTCAGTGAAAAAAAAAACAAGGGTTTAAATCAAAAACACAATGCAGACACTTTCAAAGCCTTGTCTCTTCAGTATTATATAAACTACTATGAAGCAACCTCTGCCTTGTATATAGAGCCTTAACAGACCCTATTCTGTCAGATCTACTATACACCTGCAAGTCCAGTGGTATCATAAACACCTGCTCGATGGATCTTAATCTCTTTTGCAAAATTAATAGAACATGCTGGAGGGATAGGTATGTATCACAGAAAATACAGCTTCTATATATCCTTTTTTTCACTCCACATAAACTAAAGTACTTCTTTTACTTTATTCAAATGTTATTTGGAGGAATGAATGGGTAGCCACAAATTCATCAATGTCCCTCATGGACAGGGGAAACTTGTAAATACCCTAATGTATCCATTTATCACCCATGTTTGGCTTAATTGAATGCAAATATATGGTTTAATAACTATGATGGGGATATAAAGCTAGTCTTATTAAGATCATCAGAGATTAGTAGCTTAGTATGTACCTATGAACCTGTATCTGTATTCATACTTGTACTGACTATCTTTCTCTTGGTCCAGACATTTGCTGTTCTTCTAGCATTTGCCAAATCATTTTCTCTGGTACATTTTCTTTTTTTGGCTCTTCTTTTTTTTTTCATAATTCCTGAATGCTGTTTTATAATTCTGCGCATGGTTTTCCTTTCTAAAATTATGTTACTTCTGACTACAGCACTGACTTTTGACACACCCCTCGGTTATCCATCCACAGAACAAGGCTTTGTTGAAAGTCCCAGCCTACACTATGGGCCATGGCTGTCAACCACCATTCTGTATAGGATACCTTTTTTCATACTACAAAGATGACAAAGTACCTGGGGTTCCCAATCTGAATGGATAAGGTGTGCACTGCTTATGTTCCATTTCTTGAATAATAGAACAGTTTCTCTTATTCATGTAGGAAACCACCATGATGGTAATTTGTTGAACACTCAAGCATCCAGTGCAGAACAGCTATGAACCTAGTACTGTATTAACACATCACCATTACGGCGGTTTCCTAGTTGAAAAGAGAAACTACACTTGTGGGAAACTAGGTACCTAGCTGCCCACAAACTTCTTGTTGGTCCAGTATCATTAACAACACCACTGAATGCAGCAGATCCTGAGTTCAATGCCCAGATAAGGGTCAATGTTTTCCTTTCCTTTGGTAGTGGTAATACAATACTAGTTTCATGGTTGTTCTGCTTTGGATGCTTCCGTGTTCAAACAATCACCACCATGTGGTCTTGTAGTTGTTAGGAGAAACTGCTCTTGGTGGAAACGGGATATCTAACTACCTTGAGACTTCTTGTTGGTCTACTGGCAGTGACAAAAATACAGCATGTAGAAGACTCTAGGTTCAATCCCCAGGCAAGGATCTGTGTTTCTTTTACTGTTGAATAGTTTATACAATAATAGGCTCATTGTTATTCTGTACAGAATGCTTGTGTGTTCAAACAGTTGTTATCATGCTGGTTTTCTAGCTGAAAGGAGAAATTGTTTGAGGAAACCAGGCACTTAACTATTCAGAGACTCCTTGTTGGTCCAGTGGCACTGGATACCACATGGAATGCAGTGAGCACTGAGTTTAATCCACAGAAAAGGATCGGTGTTTTCCTTTTCTGTTGAGGAAAGAATTCTGGGAACATTTAATTATATATATATATATATATATATATATATATATATATATACACACACACACACACACACACACACACACACACACACACACACACACACACACACACACACAGATATATATATATATATGTGTGTGTGTGTGTGTGTGTGTGTGTGTGTGTGTATTTTAGAGAGAGAGAATGTTATGGGTTAGATTAATTCCCATCTGAAAATGTTACTCGTAGAAAACCATATGTGGTTAACCGGAACAGACAAGTAAGATAAAAAGAAAGAGCCTTAGCTGTCGATGAAGGCAGAAATTTCTTAATTTGTAGATGAAAAAAAATCTTCTGCATTTGAACATATTACTTGGAATCAGAACTCCTTCAGAATTTTATTTGTATGTTTGCAAAGTATACATATGATATTATGAATGATATTTTATTTATTTAGTTATTAACTAGAAAAGTGATCTAATTTCCATGCAGACCCTTTTCAGTCATGATCTAAGCCCCAAAAGCAAAGGTAAATGCAATATGTAGTTTATGGAATGGCCAGTTTAGGGCAGCCATTAAGCAGGAAACTGAAGTTCAAGGAGAAAATTCTCGAAGACAAGGATTAATCCATTTTATTAGAAAATTTTAAATATATGTTAAAGTCATATTTACATATATTTACAAAAGTACAAAAGTATGTACATATGTTTAAAGACAGGGAGAGAACAGACAAATGTAAATCCCTCCATCCCTGCAGCACACACACACACACACACACACACACACACACACACACACACACACACGCGCGTGGGCGCGTGCGTGCGTGCACAGACTTAGTTCTCTCATTCTCTATCTGTGCTGCATCCGTACTAGTGATTTCCATGCAGCAGCAAAAAAAAACGTTTCAAATAGTGCTCACATATTTTTACTTGAAATACAGATGAACGTTTTAGATACTTGACATATACATACATACATACATACATGCATGCAAATATTTCAAGCACAGACATTAATGCCCTTCTAGCTTGCCAATCTACCAAAACACTTGTTCCCATAATGTGTCCAGGCTGTTCTTAAACATATCTAAACTAGTACTCTAATGTAGTTTGGTAGTCTGTTCCAGGCATCAGCTGCTCCCTCAGAGAACCATTTAGTACACTTCTCATTCCTATAGAATCTTCTGCATAGGTTGTCTGATGATTCTCTACTACTTTTTGATAACCCCAAACATTCACAGAGGTAGTTGTCTCTAAATGCCCTATATACCTGAATGGGATCTCCTCTTAGATATCTGTAAGAGACACTGTACAAGTTCAGATATTTTAGTCTTTCATAATAACTTAAATTTTCACATTCATGGATGTTCTTGGTATATTTCTCCTGTACTGTTTCCAGTTTATTCATGCTTGTTTTCTTATAAGGTTTCCATATTGTTATTCAGTACTCAAGTTTGGGTCTAATGTAACTAACTAACAATTACTTCATCATTTCTGATTTCCTAGACTTTATAAATCTGGATAGGCATCCAGTTTTAGATAGATTTTATTTCCTTTTTTCTTAGTACTTGTATAACCAATAGAAAATTTTATGTTATTTTTAGCCCACCCTAACACAGCCTCTCAGCCTCTTCTTGAACTGCAATGGCCTATGCTGTGTAGCTGGAGTCAACTTTACTAGCAACATATTTTATTGTCAGGTAGTGGAAGGTGAGATCTCACTGCATAAGTGTCCATCTTCCAAAACTGGTGCAGAATCATTTTGTTATGCTATAATCTCTTAGATGTTTAGTATTCTGAAACATGCAGGACATACAACAGCATTCTGTCTGAACATCTACACGTAATGACCAGCTTACATGTGCTATATTCATGCAAGAATTCAGGTGACTGAGTCAGGTGCACACAACTTGTCTGTGGTGTCTACCAAAGGACACCGATGTAGCAGAAAGTCCCGTTCAGATGGTTGAACTTTTAAAAGCTCAGCTTTCATATGGCCAAGACCATATGAGTGAACTTTTAAAAGTTCTAATGGTCTGAATGGGGATCTCCAAAGAGCCCGGAATGGGAAGATTTCCCTTTACTGCAATGTAGTGCGATCTTGGAGTTGGTATATTTAAATAGCGGGGGATGTGGGGGGAGCAGGAGTGCTTGCTCCCTTGCTAGCACTGTTTAGTTTTTTTTTTTTGTTAATTTTTTTTTTCACATTTTTGAACATTCAAATGTTCGATCATATGGTCTCTGTCATATGAAAGTCGAACATTTGGAAGTTCGATTATGTGAAGTAGATCCATATATATATATATATATATATATATATATATATATATATATATATATATATATATATATAGTTACTATCATTATTTCGAAAATGAAAATAAAAATGGTACTAATAACCGACGTGTTGTACCGAAGATAAAACCAACCGAATGGCCCTAATGTCGAAAAACATCAGTTAATGCCGAAAATGTCAACAACAACATTTTATGGCATGAACAACAATCCACCCTTGCTGTAACTTCCTAATCCCTACACCAAGCATCCCGTTTATGCAGGGGGGCAAGCCCCCCTGCACCCCCCCAACTTAATATTCCAACTCCGAGATCACACTAAAGTGAGGAAAGGGATGTATTTCCCTAACAGCACTATACCACGGTCCCTTTACATGAGAGAACGTTCTATTTGCAAATGCACAGTCCATTCACAAATATGACGTTCACTCATGTCACCTGCACACATATGAAGTATTCGAACATCTGTTGTTCGAATACTTCATAGCTGTGCAATTGCATATATATATATATATATATATATATATATATATATATATATATATATATATACATACATACACACACACACACACACACACACACTGGGCAATGGAAACAAATTCAGCAGTAACTGTACCACTTGTAAGCTTGTTCTGATTCACCCTACATTTATTATTAACTTATTTGCATTTGTTTACCAAGAGGGTATGACTAGGTCATGCAATGGAAGCCTGGGGAGAAAAGGTCTAAAAACATATTTGGCAATCTGCATAATCAAAGCTACAGAAAGGAAGATATTAACAGTTCATATCAACAGTTATGAAAAGAGCAAAATTTTAGAATTACTAATGAAAAGAGGAACTCTGTGGTTGGAGTGAAAGAAAAGTGTGTGTGTGTGTGTGTGTGTGTGTGTGTGTGTGGGGGGGGGCAACTGATTAACCAGGAGAGGAAGAGCTGGGGCAGAGTTTAGAGTTAAGGAGTGGAGTGTGGAGATTTTTCTTGAAACTGCTTCAAGTTTGAAATTGTCTGAGGGCAGATATCATCAGGTTCCAGAGTCTGGCCACATGTCATGTGGACAGGACTTCACTTTGTGCATTTGAAGCCTTGCCCTGGTAGGCAGGGTATTTGTTTTTTGGGCAGAGTTCTCTTGATGGGCAAAACCAGTTCATCAGTGAGACATTTGGATGGTTTTAGTGCAGAATAGAGTGAGATAATTTTAGTTGGGTGCATTGAAGATAGTCGGGAAATTCCGTCCATGTTTTTCTTTTATGTAGAACAATGTAATGGTGAGTTCTGGTAGGGTGACTGGAGGCAAATTTTACTATTCCGTTGTTACATTGTTGAGTTGTATGAAGGTTAGTGTACACTAGGTAGGGGGTAAGCATTAGCTGTGGCCTTTCAGGCTTTTTCTGAGAGATACGTTTTGATTCTGTAGAAGACACCTAGTTTTTGATGATTTTTTTAAATGACATTGGCTATATAGAGGTCAAATTTTAATTTATTTTCCTGGGTAACTCTGGGAACTTTGGCATTTGGGGCAATATCCACCATAATATTGTTGGAAGAGGTAACTGAAAAATGAATATGAGTCACATAAGTGACTCTAGGTAGGAAGAGCATGACTTTTGTCTTTTATCATTAACTATTTATTGTAGTCTGAGTTTGATATAAGAGTATGACTCTGTAGTTTTCTCTTGCAGTTCATTACTGAAAGTGAAACAGCAAACAAAAATGGAATTGTCTGCATACTGAATGCATGAGGAGGGATCAGAAACACTATATAGATCACCGACAAATATATGAAACAGCAATGGGCCCAGAGTGGTGTGGGATACCCATGTTAACAGGAAGGAAAGAAGTGTATGCTGTTTGCCAATGAGCACATTGTGTTCTGTTACTTAGGTAGATATGGAACCCTTTGATAGAGGTACTAGAGAGATTAAGAGTGGCGACTTACGGAGTAGTTTAGAATTAGAGACTATGTTGAATCCATTGACAGATTAAGTAAGGTGGCAGAAACCAAAAGATTGCTATCAGGGAGTGTAGGTTGCTGGTATTTAGGAAAGATACTGTGGCAGTTGTGCTGTGGTTAGGATGAAATCCATTCAGGGAACTAGTGAGTAAGTTGTGGTCTAAAAGGTACTGCAGTAATTGTGAGTAAACACATCTTTCTAATATCTTTGATAGTGGAGGCAGTAGGTCAATTGGCCTAAAGTTACTAAGATTGTTAGATTTGTTACCTTTATGTACAGGTAATATGTAACTTAGGTTTTAGGAACTTGGCATTCAGTTATGCACCTGTTGATGAGTATCGAGATAAGGCCAGCTAGGATATCCGTGACTAGTTTAATGAATTCAGCAGGAAGCTTGTTGCGAGCTAAGGTGGTTGGTTTAAGCTCAAGAAAGAGATTTGTATAGTCGTGGTTGAGCCAGGTTGTAGTAAGAAATCAGTAGAGTCAATGTAATTGGAGTGGGGTTGAGTCAAGGGAGTTATTGGGGGTATATTGAAGGCAAGAGGCTGCTGTGTTAATGAAGTGGCTGTTAATATATCTAGTCAGAGTCATTAGCCATAGGGTTAGGTTGGGTTGGGGTGATTTGCCAGGGTTTAGAAGATGGTTAAATGATGCCCAGTAAGATCTCTGCTTTTTTGGACTTCTTGTAAGGTAAATTGTTTTTACTTGATTTTGTAGTACTGGAAGGCTTGAGGTGTTTGGTTCGGGTGCAACTGCTTTCAGGCTCTACCACTTCTCTTCATTAGCTGGTTTGTGCTCTTAGTTAACCAATGTGTGGGGCTGGTTTTGATATGTTGTGTTTTTATTGGAGCTTAGTCATTTAGACTTTCTAAGAAAATTTATGTTAAAGGTTTATGTTGCTTCATCTAGGGTGAAACGTTTCAGCTGGCGCCAGTTTATTTGTTTGAGTGCATCTATAAAATAATTGAGGGTGAAATAAGTTAGGTTGCTGACTGATTTATAGTGGATAACAGATGTTATTATTATAATTTCTAACAGTATACGATAAATGATGTTGATAATGCTATTAGGTACTGTACCAGACTGGAAGATTATTTTAGGGGTGGGTAGTAAGTGTCCTGTGAGGTTTTGGTAAAGTGGGTTGGGGCTTTACTAAGTTGTGTGTAAATTTGTACAGATTTAGTGAATGAGTGCTGAGTTCATTGTTAATGGTTGCCCAGTTAATGTTGACATCACCAGGTATGATGGCCTTTAGCTTGCCGTTTGCTGATACCGAGGAGTGGATGTCTTCTAGTATGGTGGGGTTATTTTAGGGTGTGATCTATATACCCATGAGACAGATATATTTCATTTGGTTTAGATGAAGTATAGTAATCAGCATTTCAACATTATTAAATCTGGGAATATCAGAGGAATGTTGTTGAATATATGAGGCCAGGTACATGATAGTTACTCCTTCCCTTGTTTTGATTGTGTAATTCATTCAAAGTATCTTACAGTCCTTTGGAGCATGACCAAAATGGAAGATTTGATTCTTATCAATTTGTGTGACAGATGTTGTTCAGAAGGGATTTGGTTTTTCTGGGTTTTTGTTGTTATTTCAGCATTGTGTTTTGAATATTTCAGCTTTCTTTCGACCTAGGCCTTGGACATGCATGGAAACAAGTGTCTGCACCTAACCTGTGTGGTTTAACTGGATGTGTTGAATTTTTCACTATCATACTACCTTAGCATATTGCTTTCCATTTTCTTTAATTTGGCTCATCAGTCGTCTGCTAATGAAAGCCTTACTTTCCTTCCTTTGCCCGAGAATAACATCTGGCTTCAAATGACACTAACCTGTTCATTTTCAACTACAAAACTGAGAGTTAATGGCCTCTTTTTCATTTGTGTTACACTATTTCATTCAGGTACATAAGAAATATATGCTCATGGTACAACAACTTCACATGAACAGAAAAAGTTATGTGAGATCTGTTATAAAATGGTGTCCCCCCAGAAAAATGCATCCTTTTAGTCTGAACATGTACATTTGCACATGCATACGTGAAGTGCACACTTGTGTGCATGTGTGCACAGACATACACACGTAATACATTCATATTGTGGAGTGCTTACATTACTGAAACACATAACATAGGCCACATTAGGTCGAAACTCAAAACAATGAAGCCACTGCAAACATCACCTTTTTTTTCAGGAGAAAACTCTCATGGACCCCATACCCCCTGCTTATTATATATTTCAACTCTGAGACTGTTCTACAGTGGGGAAAGGGAAAAACAGTCTCTGCTTTACCACAGTCTTGAGCAACACATTATTGACTTTTTAGTGCTGCTAAAAAAGCTAATAGCAGATAGTGTTGATGTTCTGTGTTTCTACCTTATGTGATCAATGTTATGTGCATGTATAATGTAATCACCCAAAGTCATGAATGTGTTCCACACACGTACACACAAACACACATACACACACACACACACACAAACACAGATATATGTATAAATGCACCCACTCACCTACACACAGAGACACACACACACACACACACACACACACACACACACACACACACACACACACACACACACACGTGCACGAAATACACTGATACATGCCCAAACACATCCACTAATGCACACACACACACACACACACACACACACACACACACACACACACACACACACACACACACACACACACACAGATGTACACACATATACTTACAGACACACATATATGCGCATGCACGCTCACACACACACACACACACACACACACACACACACACACACACACACACACGCACACACACACAAACACTCTGTACACATCACCAGCAAGCATGGATTAATTTAAATGCATATTATTATATTTTAATGAAGATGGTTAGCTTGTTATATTCTAATGTTGTGTCAGATGTGAAATGATGAGATTTTGATAACAAATAATTGATAATGACATCAAAACATAAATTGGTAGGACAGTGAAATTCATCTTTCATGTGTGATGAACAGGGTCGGCACCTTCTCAAATACCCAAACTGGGATGTTTTATATGGAATCATAAGATTTTGCAGGACAAATCATACCCACAAGCAGTGCAACAACAGGACCTCTTTTTTGCTGAAATATAAGTTCTATGTAGCAGAATTTGAATTGCTTTTGTTCTTTCCTGTAATGTTAATGTGTTTCAGGTACAAGGTAATAGTTTTATGTAACTGTAGCAATTGACTTTGGTAATATATTTGTCTTACTATCGCAGAACATTTGCCATTGTTCATGTTTTTTTTTCTGGACACAACTGTCCGAATAGGGACTGTCCTGCATAAAGGGAAAGGTGGTAATCCTATTGAAGAAAGACAGTTCAAATATCATGAAATATTTCAAAACAATTTAGTTCTCTGTATGTTTTGTTTTCTTTCTAAGCTTTTCACATGTTTAGTTCCCTAAGCTAATATCAGTATACACTAAGGTGAAAAAAATTGTTTTCAAAAATAACATTTACGAATGGAAACTTTCTGAAATAAAAGTTTGCAGCACCCTCATTAGCTCTGAAATAATCATTTGTTTTGGTGTCTGCTGTAGTAAACATGTTTTTATACCCACAGGTAGCATTAAATAATGTTATTTCTACCTCTTGGGAAATTCTAAAAAATTTACCTGGCAAGCTGAGTGTCATGAGAAATAAAATTATCTAATAAGAGACTGCAGTCCATGTAACAAGTTAGTAAAACATGAAGAAATACTCTAAGGATCCCAGTCTCTTAATATCAATTAATTAGAGATTTGCCAGCGCCACATCAGTAATCTAGCTATTTGATTAAGCACCTGATGCTTTGAGCAGTGTTGTCTGATCTATTAGTTTCTTTCATGGAACCTGAGCCACAGAATTAGTAAAACAACTGAATTTTGTTTACTGCCAGCACCTTTTGTGCAGAAACACATCTCAAAACTTTTCAGTAAACAATGTAATTCAATGATAGAAGCAGGAAAGGATGCTCCATAACCCAACATGACAGTCTAGCTCTGTTAAATTGTATAAGCAGCACCCGAGAGATGGTAACAGGCAGTCAAAGGCATATCAACTATAAACCTGAGACATAAATTAAAACACAGTGTGGTCTCACATGATAATGGACAGCTTGATATTTTAAACTACACTTGACCCCCCTTATTCATTTATTTATTTATTATTACTTTGTTTATTAATTAAATGTTTTGGTTTAATGGTTGCATGCATTTTACTGTATGCCCACTATAAGAACAACTGTCTATGTTGAAAAAAGTTAAAATATAACATTAATCTCAGGCGTGTTTCATCTATATACTTTCACTTATTTATGTTTTACTTGTCTTTATTAATTCCTCGATGATCAGAAATGAGCGAAGTATGAGCTCCTCAATGTAATGGCAAATTCTCAGTTTATCTTCAGTATGTATTCTGTCATGCATTGCTAAATAGAGACAGGTCTGCAAAATGAGGGGATTTATCATGAATTCAGAATCTAAACAGAAATGTGTAATTGTCTAATGACCAAAACAGAAAAATAATATTAAAGGAAATGATGGAAGCTTCAGGTGCTCTTTGAGTTTGCAGTTCTTATGTGACAATATGTCTGCCTTCTTAAATGTTTGTGCCCCTCATTCCAATTACAAGTGGAGAAGAGCTCTGACTATAGAAGCCATATTTTTTTTTCTAACTTCTAAAATGGTATTTTATCCCTAGCTCTCTTAAGTATTTATTTATGTTATCAGAGTCCATTACAGATACATTGGCTATAGCGTCATTGAGTAGAGCACTGAAAGGTTAACTAGGAAAAAGTGTACTTGTGTGTTTAGGTAGATTGTCAAACTATGCACTGAACCTTGCAATAAGCACTAGAAATAAGAAAAGAAGAAAACAGTCTTGTAAACTATAATATGTGAAGCATTTTCCTTTTGAAAATACTTTCTGAATATGCAGTCATGATGTCACAGTCATGTGCAATTATATACATTTAGTGCATATTTTTACACTGACTTTTCTAAGAGTTAATCTTGTTTTTGAAAAAAAAATGCTTATTTCATGCAGATTGTACACTCCCATCACCTATAGTTGTATTTTAGCCTGTAGTCAGGAGGGTTAACATATTTATGTGTACCATATCAAACAGTTTGACTTTAACTTTCATCCTAAGAAACTCAGAAATAAGAGTAAATGTAAGCTTAATATTTCATTCTAAGAACAAATTTTCTCCCCCCAGCTTAACTGGAACAATTCCATTTTGAGGTGGCACCTTCTATTTTAACAATGAGGGTCCTAGCTGTCAGCTAACATGTGATCCATCTTACAACATAAGGGCTACATTTAGGCCTATAAGCTTATTTAGAATTCCATACTGGGGAATAGTATCAGAGGCCTTGATCAGATCCATCCAGGTATGCTATATGAACTGCCTGGCTGCCATCTACAGATTCATTGACTTTCTTGAATATTTTTAACACATTAAGGAGTCACACTGTCCCTTTGACACCATATTGTTGCAAGCCTACAGCAATAAGTTTTTTTTTATGTTGCAGTTTATGAAATCCGATGGAATGCAGCTCATGGCCTATCAAATTAGGCTTGTTAGGCTGATGGATTTATTGCTTCTGGGATCTGAGCTGTTGCCCCTTTATGGAGTGGAATAATAGTAACCATTTTCTATACCTCAGGAACACACCCTGTGGTTATGCTTACATTGAATTGTTGTAGAAGGGGTTCTAACAGGGTATGTTTGGTGTTGTTAATAAAGCAAACATATATTGTCAGATTCCACAGACAGTGAAATTTATAGCTTTAGAGAGGGCAGTAAGACATGTTCCATAATGCTCTTGAGGGAACAAAGGGACCTGGGAACTTGTGAAACTTCAGTGACTATTTCTAATGTGACTTTGACAGTAAGTTTATCTGCAAGTATATTAGCAATACATTTAGGATCAGAGTGGGTAATACCATTATAAATTAGTTATTTCTTACTTGTTTGACATTGTTAAAGAAGAACAGACTCATTGTTATGGTAGTGCAAAGGGGGCAGTTTCCCCAGGTGTAATGTGTTGGGGGGCTCAGTCAGCAATTGCTGTTAGGTTGGTATTGCAGTACTGGCTTTCAGAAATGAATGCTGATACTATAATTGTGGTCATGGTATCAGTGCTTCCATTGTGGTATTGTAACTGTAGAAAGTCACATATTACATTCATAATAAGTGGAACCACTTATTACATTTGTAGTAAGAGGAGCCACTTATTACATTTGTACTAAGAGGAGCCACATATTACATTTGTAGTAAGAAGAGCCACATATTACATTTGTAGTAAGAGGAGCCACATATTACATTTGTAGTAAGAGGAGCCACATATTACATTTGTAATAAGAGGAGCCACTTTTTACATTTCTAGTAGAGGAGTCACTTATTACATTTGTAGTAAGAGGAGCCACTTATTACATTTGTATTAAGAGGAGCCATGTAGTACATTTGTAGTAAGAAGAGCCACATATCTAACTGTAGAAAGTCACATATTACATTCATAATAAGTGGAACCACTTATTACATTTGTAGTAACAGGAGCCACTTTTTACATTTCTAGTAGAGGAGTCACTTATTACATTTGTAGTAAGAAGAGCCACATATTACATTTGTAGTAAGAGGTTTGCTATATCTTCAAGAATACCTTGTTTTGGCACTCACATCTGAGAAAAATAACTTTTTTTGTTGTTTCCGCTCCTCAGCTTATACTGAGGGAGTCATCAGATCACTAAACTGCTCTGGCTGCTAAATAAGCTAGCTATGGCTCTGGAGAAGGACTTATGACTGTACTTGGCATTGGATGATAATTTTAATTTGTGTCCTGCTTTGAAGTCACACTAAGTAGATGACATGAGTGCATTGAGGCATGAGGAGCTTGATTCATAGGTTTATAGTTAAGTACCAGGCTAGCTGCCCTTGCGGATCATTTTAAGCATAGCCAATTTCCCTTTTTTTTTTTGCTTGAAATAAGCTATCCCATTTGGTTAGAGATTAGCCTTACCAATCGTATAATCAATAATTGTATATTACTCCTAATGAGAAAAACTGGGATCATACCATAGATAATTTGAGGACACACATGCATGGGATAAAGTATTTAGGAGCTATCTCTCCCCATTAGTAGCACATGGGACAGTTCTGGGGTAAATTTTCTGTTTCCCATCCATAGATCCAAGTTGTGCTTGAATATGAACAAGGATCAACTTTGTTTTATGTGTATTGGGAGTCTGTTCCATAACAGCAGTATCCTCTTTGAGATATACCTGTCCTTCCCAAACATTCTGTTGATATTGCAGAAGAGGTTTAGATCCCTACAGCAAGTATTTCTGATGTCATTACACTTGTTGATGTGCAGTAAATCCATCAGTACTGGGCCAGAGGATGCCATGTATGCCAGACACAGGTCACCTCTTAGCAGTCTGTAGGATACTGAGTATAGTGACAGCGCTTTAAGTTGGTCCATGAAGTACACTTTGATATTTGAATAGTCATGAAACTGGCATGCTATCCCTTTTCTTAAAATAATTTATTGAGGGGCATCAGTATTGCAAATTAACGTTAAAAAAGTATAGCAACATGAAACAGTGGCATACAACTAAAAAATAAATAAATAATAAATACAATTCTGGAGTTCCTTGTCTCTGTGAGTTAGGCTTGATCTTCTATATATGAGGCATGGTGTCTGCCACAGGTCTTCATATTACCTCAGTCATGTATTATGACTATTAAACAGTTATCCTTCAGGTTGAAGTTGTCATTTCTTGCACTAGTTGCCAAAGTGAGTACCATGGAAAGATGAGGATCTGGAGATTAACCATAGCCATGTGCACAAATACTTGCAGGCTTTAACATTATGCATACTGGAGGCACTACCCACAATGTACTGGTGCTTTTTTTTTTTTTTGTCCACTTCCTGCATAATTTTTTGGACACTTCCTGCTCTTAAGTATGGACAAGGAGCATCACAGTCCCACTAAAGTGTGTGATTTCTCTCAGTCCTACCCACCAGTATAGCCTAGCTCCTATTTGGAGGTTTGATCTCCATAAAGACTGCAGGAGTGGCTCTGACTTTAGCATTGCAGCATGCCATCCCTCCCTATAGAGAAATGTGAAAAGACAAAGCCTTGTTGTTGAGATGCTACTCAAACTGGGTTTATATGGGCCATATTCAGCATGTTATCAAGTATGCCATGGAGCCGACATAAAAAACACAATAATAACATGCAGTCACTTACAAACAGAAGCAACAACCAGAGACTGGTAAAAGGCAAAAAATGAGACAACTGCATACATAGCAATACTTAAAACTATTTATGACAGATATGTCAGCAGGAATGCTGTCATCCAGATATAACCAAAGACAGTCAGTATGTATATATTTAAATTCCAGAATGAGTGCACCTACATTCTGCTTGTTGCTGGCAGTGCACATCGAGCTGGTTTATGAAAGATGTAAAGATAGGAAGTTAACAAAGGGAATCTGGAAATGACTTCCAGGGAGACAGGTGAAAGAAAGACTTAAAAAATATGATCTATCACTCACATTTGTGACATTTTACAGTTGTTGGCGGGGATGTTACTGATATGGTGATAGTAAAGTTGTTTCATTATTTTCAAATAAGCTGTGTGACTGCTCATTTAAAAGGTTCTGTAGTCAGCAAAAGAGCTGGTTTGAATGGTTGAATTATTTCAATTTGATGTCCAGAGCTGGTAACAACTTAAGGACAGATGCTACAATTGTCAGTATTAGCATAGGTACATACATACATACATACATACATACAAACATACATCCAAGCACACACACACACACACACACACACACACACACACACACACACACACACACACACACACACACACACATATGTGTGTGTGTGTATGTGTGTGTGTGTATATATATATATATATATATATATATATATATATATATATATATATATATATATTAAAAAGTATAAATGTGTGAACCACAAATGAGTGACAAAAACTGGACAACAGCATCCAGGTCCAAGGAAGTTATAGTATCACTGTACTCAGCCCCTATCAGACCCATCACTGAGTACAACACCTCCTTTGCCATGTACCTGAGCAGGCATATTCAACACATAGAATGCTCACACAGGTTTCTCACCAAGAGAATTCAAATATTAACACATTGTCCTATACAGATTGCCTTAGAGCCCTGTCTATACTTAGATCCCCTACAGGTTACTGAGACATGATCTGTGCTTAGTATATAAGGCCTCCTTAGATCCAGCCCTGATGGAGCTTTGGCACAACTGCAAAATGAACAGCATCAGGAACACTAAATCCATGGCTTTAAACTTTGCTTGTAACGTAAACAGACCATGCAGATTAGACAGATATGTGTCTCAAAACATCCCAATGCTCTGGGATAGGTTCTCCATTCATGTGAAGCAGAGTCCATCCCTAACCCTTTTGAAATGTAATTTTGACCATCATCATCCTTCTCCTCCTCATCATGTTCTACATGGGGTCGGGGTATTGTACCAATTGTCACCATCTCTCTCTATTCAATGCCACTCTCCAACCTTCTTTGACACACATGCTTGACTGTCGGAGATCTTCTTTCACACAATCCAGCTGCCTCTTTGCTGGATGCCTTCATTTCCTTGTCTTCTTCCTGTCTGTCCCAAATTTTCTTCACTGGATTGTCTTCTGCTTTTCTGCAGATGTGCTGAAACCACTGGAATCTGTTCTCTTTGACCTTTTCTGCAATTGGAGCTACTTTGGCTTTTGCTCTTATGTCGTTTCTTCATCTGTTCCACAGTGTGCATCCTACCACCCATCTCAGGCACTTCATTTTCATCATCTCTAACCTTCTCAATTGCTCTTCCTTTACTGTCCAGGTTCTGTACCATACAGTACTACTGGTTATACCACTGTTTTGTACATCTTATTTTTCTGCATTGTTTTGGTGATCTTCCATCATATACTATCCCTGAGACTCTGTGCTAGTTGGCTGCAGCCCCTCTGATTATACCTTTGACCTTCTCATTCAAACTTCCTGTTTCCTCAACCAACCCTCCCAGATAAGTGAAGCTGTTGACCTGTTACACTATTTTCCCTTCCATCTCAGTTTTCATCTTCTTCTGTTTTCCCCCATTTGCTGCCATTACAACTGTCTTATCTGTAAACTTGACCATTGGATGGGAAATCATAAATTCAACCCCAGACTGAATCTGATGTCTCTTATAGACAGAGATCAACAGTAAACATTCCCTAACTAACATTGGATGAATGCCCTAACTAACATTGGATGGGAAATAGTAAATTCACCCTTGGGCTGGCCCCCATGTCTCTGATAGACAGAGGCTAATGGTAAACATTCCCTAACTAGCATACCCCCTCACATAACTTTTAAGCAACCCCATAACATGCCCCTCCTAACTAACATACCCCTCTTAACTGATGTACGCCTCCAATTTAGATATACATGTTACAAGGAGACGTAATTGGATTGGGTTGTATAGTTAGACCTATAAAGGCCCTGATGGTCATTATCCTAGTATATAGTTATGAACCTATGTGCAACTTCATATTTATGTGAATAGCATTTGGTTGAATTCAAGCTTTATATAGTGTAGGTATGTAGGAGTGTGCGGAAAAGGAATGTTTGACTGAAAGGGTGGTGGTTTTGAAATGCGTACACCTGCATTATAGCAATAGCTGTGTATGTGAAAGTATTTGCAGATTAGAATTAGGGTTAAGTAAAGGGACAGATTTAGTGTTCTTTTTGATGGGTGTTCTGTGTTTTTTGAATTGATTAGTGGTACTGTTAGGGGATAGGGTTTTTAGTAATGCAATGTGTAGGTTTAAGGTTTATGGTTAGCACATTGAAAAAGTTTGAAATTTAGTCCAAAGTCCTTATTTAGGCAAATAATACCCTATTATATTCAGCAAGTAGTAATCCAAGCATAACACTGTAATATCGGTAAAAGTAATTTTGACATGCTGCAGTCCTGGGCCATAAAATCCCTTTTTATGGATTAATACCAGTAAAATAAAGGGTATTCCTTATACTTGTGAGCATCCTTCATACTGCATCATGGCTTATAACCATGAAATTATAGAATGTCCCAGTGGTAGTATATGTCCTTTAAGGAGTACATTGCTATACTTTGGGAATGTGTTTTAGATGTTGTCAAGTTTATACACTATTACTAGAGGTTTAGATGTTGACATTAGAAGATGATTGGGGAAATGTACTATTATTAGCTGTGTTAGGGTATAATTTGTTATTTTCCTTGGAGTACAGAAACGTTCTATGATTAAATTAAATGTTTCATACCTCTCTGTCCACGGTTTCATGACAAAATCCACAGACTTAAATGACCTATCTAATGTCTGACTGAAAGTGATTGGGTAGATTATAAGTGATGTATAATGTTTGCGACTGGGAGTGTGTCAGTATGGTTTGTGATGTAAAATGCTTGTGACTAGGATTGTGTCGGTGTGGTTTGTTTTCATTCATATAAATGTTTGATTGTCTATGTTGTAAATGATGGTTTAATAAAGATGTTTCTTGTTTAAAAAAGGGCAGGGATTGAATACTTTATGTAATGTTGGTTAGGTTATATGGCATATATCAATATATGTGAAGTATAATATTTGTTAATGGTAATTTTTTAATACAGTTTGATTACTTTTGCATAAATGTAAATTTGTCTGTGTCACAAGTGATAATTCAATAAAGATGTTTAAAAAAGAAAGAAATCCTCTTATGGCATATGTTACTGCATTCTGTACTTCTTTTCAAATTATTTGTTTCTGGAAAAAAGGATGGCAATTCTGAGTATGTTGTGATTACGTAAAGCATGCCATAAGCAGATTTCTGGTCTTTTATGCACCTATTTAATATATCTGTGTTCCAGAATAGGAAAGAACATTGAGCTGATTTAGAATGCACCTCCGTATCTCAAAGGAAGAAGTCAAAAATGTCAAAAATCACGTACTATATACAGTTATTACTCTTGCCAAAGGTATTTCCAAGCTTTTTTTGTTTTACTTTCCAAGCTGGTTTTTAAGGGGGAATTTAGAATTAGGTCTAAATCAGTTGAGATATTACTACTTTAAGTTTTTCATATGTGTTAATTATTGCTCTTTCTTGTCAGCTTGTTGTCACTGTGACTTGTAAGTAAATAAAATGAAATGAAGCACATGATGTATAAAATAACAAGAGATCAAAACTATCTATATTAGCATAAAACTGTTTCAGCTGCTTAGAGCTGCAAGTTGAAAAGTGTGTCTACGTCTTCTTCTGCTTCTGTTTGCATGCATGTGTGCGCATGTGTGTGTGCGTGTGTGTGTGTGTGTGTGTGTGTGTGTGTGCGTGTGTGTGTGTGTGTGTGTGTGTGTGTGTGTGCGTGTGTGTGTGTGTGTGTGTGTGTGTGTGTGCGAGTGTGTGTGTGTGTGTGTGTGTGTGTGTGTGTGTGTGTGTGTGTGTGTGTGTGTGTGTGTGTGTGTGTGTGCGCGTGTGTGTGTGTGTGTGTGTGTGTGTGCGTGTGCGTGTGTGTGTGTGTGTGTGTGTGTGTGTGTGTGTGTGCGAGTGTAATCAGTTTAAGATTCAATAGCTCCAGTTATAGGACCCATTACTGTCGTCTAACTGAAAAGCAATGTCTCTGTGATATAATTATTTTCATTTTATAAATACTGGTCATTATATTTCTCCAGAGTTCTACTGAAGATGATGCAGGAGTGTCCCATTTTCGTATTAAAGGATTTTTAGCAACTAATATTTAAACATTTAAACTCAGTCTTGTTTGCTTATTCTTGAACTTCCCAGGAACACAGATGGCTAAACCAGCATTGTCTTAACTCATTAACAGCTATAATGCTTTTCTGGTACATTTCTATTTGACATTAGCTTCTTATGATATCATGACAGTGTTTGGAGATGACTTCCTTCATAAAACAATCTGACAAAAATTATATGAAATGTGAAAAAAGGGTATGAGAAACAAAATGGTGTTGAGTGTTTCTCTAGGATGCACTTCAGTAGAGATATTAACCATCTGTTACCATATATTATCCAAGATTTCATATGTCCATACCTGAGTGAGCTGCAAACTATCAAGGGACATCATATGAAATATCGTGATAGATAACAGAAAAAGTTGTGTATAATGTCTAACACTGCAGATGTTGTTTGCTGTTTTTTAGTAAGATGGCATACAAGCTGTCACATGATATCGGGATGAACCTTAAATGCTGCTGGAGAAGATTATCACTGCAACTTATACCACTTGAGGAATACTTACCATTGTTTCCAAAGATAAAAATGTAACTAGAAACATGTGCTTTCATATTTCTAAAAATATATCCACAGAAACCATGCAGAATGGAAGTGCATGTTGTCTTATAAAGTCTCAGGTCTGATGAAGAAAAGTGCCACTGTCACTGCATGTTTCGCTTGTACAGTTTCTAAGACATGGAAAACTATTTGTGCAAATTTACAGAAAACATGTAATTCTCTGAGTTTATTTGCCATAAAAATAGAGGTTGCAATACATAATTACTGCTGTAAGAATTACAGTTTTGCATTGGATCAGTCTTCAGGTGGGTATCAGTCCTTAACAAAACCAAGACAAAGGGCTAGCACCAGTGGAAGTTGCCAAAAAATATAGATTTATTAAATAAACATATCAAGACAAGGTGGGAGTGTCAACCACCCCAAGTCCAGCACAAAAGTGCCCTGTTAAAAGCAAGCAAACCGGTTTTGGCTGTATTAGCCTTCTTCAGTGCATAAATCAAACTAGAAATAGAAAAAAAAAATCACACCTGAACAGTGATATACATAGCAAATTAAACGCATATCAATCAAATAATTAGTGCATAATGAATTCCTATTAAGGATATATTTATATTAAAGAAATATCCATCAGATCACTAATAAACAATGGATTATTACTGAAAATATTTTAGAGATGTTCATTCAAACCAGGGCTGAAAAGACCACCCAATTTAATTATCCATTTTCTTTCTTTATTATTTAAAATTATGTGCCAACCACTTTTATGGGACCTGTTCCCTGTAACTTTATCAATAACTGTAAAGTGGAAAGAAGCAGAAGGGTGCTTGAGTGTATGTTTATAAAGTGCACTAGAAAGTTTATGGTTCCTAATGTCACTCATATGTTCCGAAATTCTGATTCGTAATGGTCTGGATGTCTGACCTATGTAAAAAGCTGAACAGTGACAGGAGGCCAGATAAACCACCCAATATGAACCACAATTGGCCAAAAATCTTATATCAAAAACTCTGTTGGTGTTGGGACTGGTAAATTCCTTAATTTTGAAAACTCTAGCACAATGTGTGCAGTGACCACATGGGTAAGTACCACATAATGGTGGCTATCAGTCCTTGGCCATGATCATTCATTAGGTGGGTATCAGTCCTTGTTCACGATCAGTCTTTATGTGGGTATCAGTCCTTGTCCATGATCAGTGGTATCACTCCTTGGCTATAATCAGTCATTAGGTGGGTATCAGTCCTTGGCCATGATCAGCGTAACAGCAAAGTACAAGGGAGCAATAATAGTCTTTGTGTATAAGATAAACATTAATCAAAAAAGCATAAACATATTTGGACCAATCCTCACAACACTACGTTCCCCTAAGTAACTAACAGTTCAAATTCCACAATGTATTAATATAGACCATACATCAATTATTTGGAGGATCCTGCACCCCCGAATAAATAAGCAAACTGAAAAAAGGTCTCATGTGCATGTGATATATAATAAGAAAGCCAAACCGGCCTTATAAAACTATATTATTGCTAATCCTGATGACAAAAAAGTATGACTAACAAAAAATGGGTACGATCCTGTGCACAAAACCCTTTAAGTTAAACAGGTTTGGAAAGCATCACCCTATCAATTAGTGTAATGAGAGACAACACCAAATGTCAACATAAATGAAAATATAACATTCAGACCAAAAGTTGTTCTCATATGTCATAGAGTTGAACATGACATATAGTTACCAGGGGATATTTCCATACTAAAACTAAATAGTTGTATCGCTTAAATAACATCCAAGTATACAAAATAGTAAATAGAGAGTGAACCCAGTAAATGTAGCTGCTCAACCCATTTAGAAAGCATTACTCGATAAATGGCAATGTATTAGAACCACTCACTAAGTATTAAACCTGAAAAATGGCATCCACATAATAGTAAATCAGTAAAGGCTCAGAACTTATAAATGTATCATGCACCAGCACCATGTAACTGAATCATTATTAGCCCTAATCATATAGCACTAGCAACAGCAAATCATGAAAATATTGAAAAACAAGTACATAAAATGATGCTGCGATGGACTGGCAAAACATGCACTTGATGCTCCTAAAAACTGGCCCTGACGTACACCATGTATACCAAACTTAAGTAGTTCTTTACTGGATCACAGTTCACAATGGAAGTGTTGTTAAACAAATAAAAATTCACAAGTTGTTCAAACCCAGTCACAATGAAGGACTCGTTCCTAAAGAAACACTCAAACTGTGACGAAAATGTCCCGACAACAGAATGAAGACCAAATGTATGTTAATAGGTTGTTGTTGTTGTAGTTCTTTCAGCTTTTCCCGGTTAGGGATCGTCACAGTGGAACTCCGGTCTGCTAATGATTGGCAATAGATTTTTATGGTGCTGAGGTGCCAGCTCAATGCCCACCCTTCAACGAAGGCATGCCCAGTCTACGCATGTCTTTCGAACACCACTCGACCGTGGGGAGGACATGCAGACTCCACACAGAAGGCGCTCCAGCCAAGAATCGAACTGGCGAACCTTAATAGGTATATACCCAAAATGATAGGAACAGCCAAACATGTCCCCCAGTCCAGCAAGCAGAAATATTGGGGCCCAGACTGTATCAAATGAGATATTGTTGAAGCCATTCTACGAGAATTGTTCCCCAAAGAAAATATTTGAGCGACGTGAAAGAGGTAGTATCACCCAACAATACAGATGAATAGTCACCTTAATAAAACATGTCGTTTCCAAAAAATGATGAAGGAAATACACCTCCCACACAAAAAGGGCGTAGCAAAATTAATTTAAAATGGGTGGCGAAAGCCAAACACACTCGGGCTAGGCTTATAAATGCCCTAGGGCAGATAGCCTAGTATGAACCTATGAACCTATATAGAGCGAACAGGCAAAACAGCGAAGTGGCTGTTCAGTGAATTCTTTCCCTGGGAAAAAAGTCGCTTGACCGCTTTGTTGCTTTGCCGTGTTCTGCAGTGTAGTGTGGTCCCTTGTCCAGTATAGCTCCCGAGCGTGAATGTGCAACAGTTACTGACCTTAGGGTTAGGGTGCAGGTTAAGGTAACTGCATATGTATGAAAGTGTTTACTGTTTTTTATTTTGCATTAGATGTATGGTTGAGTTACATGTGTATGTGTTTTCAGCTGTTTACTTTTGTTTTGATGGGTAGAATTAGGGTTAAGGTAAGTGTGTATGTGTTTGGAACTGTTTATGTAAATGTGCAAGAGTTACTGACCTTAGGGTTAGGGTGCGGGCTAAGTAAGTGCATATGTTTTAAAATGTTTACTGTTTTTTTTTTCCGTTAGATGTATGGTTGGGTTATGTGCATATGTTTATTTAGTTGTTTACTGCTTTTTTTGGGGGGGGGGGTACAATTAGGGTTAGTGTATGTCTGTATGTTTTTTTTTTTTTTTTGGTTGGAACAGCGATTTCTTTCCCTAGGAAAGAAATCGCTGTTTTGTGGTTTAGACATTTTCAGCTTTCGCTGAAAATGTGTCGATGAAACATCGTTCGCTGTTTTCAGTGTTCGATGTTTCAATATAGACCCATATTTAGCAGGGGGTGTTGGGGGGGGCACAGCCTCCCACAATACCATTGTTGAGTATGTGAATATTTGCTCATGTGAGCATTTAATGTTGTCGGTTTCGATGTTCTGATATAGACCCAGATAAAAAAATACAAATACTTAATGTTATACTGTAGTAAAGAAGCAATAATAAGCAAACCTTGCATAAACCTCTGTAACCATAGTACATTTTATAACAATAACAAACTCATCAAATACATGGTCTTTGCAGAGAAGTGAATCAAGTATTACAAATACCACAGATCAATAAGGCAGCAATACTTCTGTATTCAAACACTCCTTTTACAGTCAGTATACCTGCAGATGTATATTTTATTTATTTATTTATTTTATTTATTTATTTTTATTTTATTTAACATTTGTTGACCGGGAATGTCCGACTAGCTTCCACAGAGCCTGTTTTCAGCGGAGGCCCGGGGAGAAATGCTCCAGATGCATGTCTTTGGAATGTGGGAGGAAACTGGAGTACCCGGAGGAAACCCACGCGAACACAGGGAGAACATGCAAACTCCACACAGAAGGCACCCCAGACGAGAATCGAACCAGAGAACCTCTTGCTGTGAGGTGACAATATTAACCTCGAATATAATATATAATAATATAAATCTCATCATAAAGGTCATTACTGTAGGAATTACAATTCTATGCTGGACAATGTCAAAAGTATATCCTCAGCTCCCACAAAAGGGTAGATGGCATGTGGCATGCTCAATAGGATGGCAGACACAAAGTCTGCTCTGCCATTAGGCTTGGAAAATGTATGAGTGAATCTACAAAGACTAGCATCATGGATACTGTGGGCAAAAACATTACTAAAAGACACTGCGGTAGTAGCTGCAGATCTGGTGCATCAAGCCTTGACACTCATTTAGAGGTTTAATGTAACTGTCACAACAATAGGTAATACGATTAGCCAGACACTTGGAAGCCATCTGTTTAGTAATTGGTTGACCATGCTTTCCCCTCAGGAAAAACTGAAAGAGCTGATGTAATTAACTTCATAGACTTATCATTTCATTGTAGAAGCTAATATGACTATTGACATCCATAATAAGTAGAATTCTTCCCTTTCTGTTTTCTTGTTTAGTAGTAAACTGGAAGTTGAATGGATTAGTTTACAAAGACTTCAGAAAGTACTTTTGCCATTAAAGAAAGGTTGTTTGCCATATTCTGTCCTGGAGAAAACTACTTATTGGTGCTTTCTTACCAAAGTTTGCAGTTTGGAATTCTAGCAGTGGTAACTACAACTAAAATAGAAACTTAAAAATTTAGCACCTCTGTGTCAAAAATACTTATATTTTAGAAGTTTGTCTGGAACTGGAAGTCGTAAAACAGTTACACACTTTTACCTTTGAAACCTGTAATTATTTCTGTTTCCAGACAATAGAAAGAATTCCTAGCTGTAGACATCCTGTCACCTAGCTGAAATTTAGAGATACCACAGTCGTAAACAATTTCAACTTATTTTCTTAGAGTTTTGCAATTTAACTCTATATGTTCCAACTTCTTACTATCAAAACATAGATTTACTTAGGCATATAGTTTATATACATTTCTGTTTTTTTCCAGTAGGGTACACTGTGGTTACATTCTTGAAGCTCAGTACATAACATACAGTTTAACATAACATATAGTTTTCTTACATTTGTAAGACAAGCATACAAACCATATTGCTATTCACAAATAATATAGAATTATTTACAAAATTCCAGCTAGCTGGGCTGGCAGCCTTCACATTATCTTCTTCAAAATGTGGTAACATCAGATTTTCTTGAATAAAATGAAGATCTCAGAAAGGATAGACAGGAAGTCTTAATGATCTTATATGTAATACACCTTTCATTGATTTTTTTATTGCTGGTTGAGCGGTTCCAACAACAGGCAGGAAGAAACATCTAAGGAGTACATTCACTGAAGAGTATGCAATTTAATAATTAAGCAAAACAGTGAGGTATTGAATGATCTATGGGGAGAAAGCTAAAAGCCTGGTCAATCCATTTGTTCTGGCACTAAAAAGAAAATATTTTACACATAATTCAGATCTTATCTGCTTCTTCTAGTTTTATATTTAACAAACATTTTAGATATGGAGAAATGGCTCAAAACCTAGAGAAATTGCTGGTTCCAACATATGGATAAGGCATTGGTTACCTCTGCTCCACTCAGTGACAGCTAGGAGAAGAAACAAGAAAACTAATTGTTCAAATAAAATGCAAAAAGATCGGGGCTAAGAAATATTTCACATTTTGGTGATCTTGAGAAAGGTTTGCCCGTGTATCTTCCACTCACGAGGGATGGATATCTCTATCTGGCGAACTTGTCTGTCTGAGTGTTTTATTGACTAGGAATGTATGTAGCTTGATGAGATAAACCTAGCTGAAGTAATCCCTGTTGTCAGATTGCCTGTACATATATAGGTAGTGGATAGCAAAGGGATCCTCTTGCTTGGTGATGCATCATATGGTTATAGTACTGCTCATTACTGTCTCCAGTGATCCTGGCCTAAACACAGCCTGAAAGGCTGAATGCACCAGTCAGATACCACTGTCTTTCAAATGATGTGCTGATCATTCTGCCAAGGAGACTAGAGTTCTTGAAAATGTAGGTTTTGCAAATTAGCTCCCAAACTGTAGTGCATAGTCTGAGGAGTATGTTGCCAGTTTTTGATTTGGAAGTGAATGAGCAAAGGGAAGGCTTGGATTTTGTGGAGAGCTGCAGAATCTATCACTGAACTATAGGAATGCAAATGATTTGTTCATTTAAAATCTTATTAATATTAGTATATAATTTAATGATTGCATTTTTGTCATGCATTGATGCTCATTAAGTTTACTAATCCTCTGATATAGTGTGTTTTGTAATATGTAATAATCTTCCAGTAGTGGAAACAGTTGTTGTTAATTACTTCAATTTATGAAATGCATGGGTTTGTGCAACACTTAAAATATATAATGTTTAACTGGAAGTTGCTGAGCCTAAAGACTCTTACATTTTAATTTTTGTTTTACATTTCTTCATCTTCACCTTAGAGGGATAGAGGAACTATAAGTCATCAGAACAGTTTAGCAAGAAAATAAAGTAGACATAACACATTATTTGACAGAAAACCTAACAACCAGCAAGAAATGGGATGTGGCAAGATAAGTCTATGACTAATCTCATTTTTGTAAGTTCTGATGTTCTGGAAGTGTCCATGCTAGCGATCAGGTCCTGTGGAGGAATACATTTCATATGGGGTGCTTGTCAAAACAGGGAATAGCAAAATCTTTGAGAAATGCCAGGCATCTAGCCTTCTTAACTAAAGCAGAGAAAAAGATGTACAAACAATAACAGAGCAGTGCCGCATGCTGCACTGCCTACCTCCCACAATATCTGAGCAGTGCCACATGCCACGCTGCCTACCTCCCACAATAACAGAACAGTGCCGCATGCTGCGCTGTGTACCTCCCACAATAACCGAGCAGTGCCACATACTGTGCTGCCTACCTCCCACAATAACAGAGCAGTGCCACATGTTGCGCTGCCTACCTCCCACAATAACTGAAGAGTGCCACATGCTGTGCTGCCTGCCTCCCACAATAACAGAGCAGTGCCACATGTTGCGCTGCCTACCTCCCACAATAACAGAGCAGTGCCACATGCTGCGCTGCCTACCTCCCACAATAAAAGAGCAGTGCCACATGTTGCGCTGCCTACCTCCCACAATAACAGAACAGTGCCACATGTTGCACTGCCTACCTCCCACAATAACTGAAGAGTGCCACATTCTGTGCTGCCTCCTTCCCACAATAACAGAGCAGTGCCACATGCTGTGCTGCCTCCTTCCCATAATAACAGAGCAGTGCAACATGCTGCACTGCCTACCTCCCACAATAACAGAGCAGTGCCACATGCTGCAGTGCCTACCTCCCACAATAACAAAGCAGTGCCACACTGCCTACCTCTAATGTAAGTTTTACAAGTCAAAGTTGCTGAAAGATGTTCTAAATCATGAAAACAATTTACAGAATATGGGAATATGTGCTTTAATTCTCCAAATGGGGCAAAAGACAATGCCATGCAATATGTGCACCTGTATTTAAGTCTGAATATGGCAATATGCTTGTTAGTGTATGTGGGTCTTGTTAGCAATACTTTGTGGGTTTATAGAAAGGGGCACCTTTCTCTATAAATGTGACTCTACTAGGACTGATGTCAGGACAGACTGTATCCCAGAGGCCACTACAATAATTCCAGGTAATGTCAAAAAAGCCTCTCTCAGAGATAATAAAAATAAATTGTGCTCAAACAGCACTATTTGTCTTCAACACACATCTGAGAGACATGAGATTAAAATTATACTCCACACATTAGCTGGACACCAGCACCACAGTAATGCATAGTAGTACATAACCAAACTAAAAAAAAAACACACATTACTGTAGAAGCTTGTTGTGAATTATTTGCATTAATAACAAAGTCCTTCTATGATTTGGAACTAGCTGTTCCTTTCATTGGTTCATTACCCAAAAGTGTCATGCAAATCAATGACGTGAGTGGAGAAATCAGATCACTGTCAAAAGGGTCAGTCCTATTGCAAGAAATCTACTTCACTAATACAAAATAATATACTCTTGCCAAGTTAGTGTTAAACTGAGCTATCTAATAAAAGAGGTGATCTGGAACAGCTTATAGACTTGTGTACAGCTGAGTCTGAAAATATTTCAGTCATGACTAAAGACAAGGTGAGACTTGGTAACAACTTCCCTTTCTTAGAAGTCCAGAATCAGGTTGACCAGGCTATTTAGGCATGGAATGGTAAGACAGAAAAAAAAAAAGCGGTGTGTAAAATACTCAGCTTAAGGATGTGTTTGCAAGAGATGCCAGTGACTGCGGGGTAGCTGACCTTCATGTTACCTAAGTGATAACTGAAGCTAATAAGGGCCCAGTGTATATACATCAGTTCAGGGGCATACTGGCATCTTATGAGCTTATCTAAGAAATTTACAGTAAGTGCAGAGAATTCATGCTATGAGCTATTAACAAGCTATCCTGTAGTCTGGTGTGTGAGTCCTTCACCCTCCATTTGCCTATTGTGTGAATGAGTAATTCACCTAACCAAACAGTGCTCTGGGGAGGTTGGGCTATGCTCCTCAAAGGTAGACAGTTAAACTTATAAGTGTACAACTCACCCTTCTGGCCATTTATAAAGCCCATGGCCACGTCTAGACTCAATGTAAAATGCAGAGAGCTAATATTGCTGGCCCATTTAATAGCTAGACTTGAGTTTGGCTAGGGCTGAGTGTGCAAAACATTTTGTGACTACAGACCCTGCCAACAGATTCTGTACTATAAAGGTGGATCCTTAAGCCAGCTAAAAAATGCTGGAGCCAAATTATCACTTACTAAAGGGCAGTGATTCAAGAACAAGGTAAAATTTTTTGGGTATTAAGCAATTTCTTAATGATAGCATAGAAAGTTGATAAATGTTGCAACCTAGTAACTCATTGTTACCTTAAAAATAGATCAGGTTTACAGTTTACAAGCTGTCATTAAGTGATTATGATCATAACTGCTTATGACCAGCTTAAAAAAAGGGCAAATATTCAGTGTCCTTTAAAAATGATGGTTTGACAGTTTATGAGCTATCTGTAAGCATGTAATGCTATTCACTAAGCTAATCATTTGATATAGAATGTTTTGGAATATCTAATAACTCTCCGATAGTAGAAATAGTTACTAAATACTTAAATGCATTCAACACAAGGGTTCATGCTGCACTCAAAATAATATAATGTTTAAACATAAGTTATGGTATTTATAGTCATTTAAGAAGTATACAAGATTAGTGAGTGTGGTGGCAGTGCTGCAGTAGCACTGTCGCCTCACAGTAAGACGTTGTCCTGTTCGATTCTCAGCTAAAGCGTCTTCTGTGTGGAGACATGCGTGAATGAATGTACCTTAGTTGAAGGTTGTGCGTCAGAGCTGGAAACTCGGCACGTAAAAATCTACCGCCAATCATTAGCAGACCGGAGTTCCGCTGTGGCGACCCCTAACCGGGAAAAGTTGAAAGACACAACAACAAGATTAGTGAGTGCTAGCTAAAATGCCTTTCCTAACTGCCCCATCACCTCCCCTCTAGCTGCGTGCATCATTCAGAAAGCCAGGACACAATTCACAACCCTTATAACTGTACCCAGGGACAATTAAAACTTAAAAAATTGTTCTCATCACATTAACTATGTAGTGCAGTTTCCAAATATTTGCCTGATTATACTGTACCCAAAAATAGGTCTTTGCCCATTGTTATTTAACAGAAAAGCTTTGGTGCATACCTGCAGAACCACAGCTCATTAAGAAAGGTTTTCTATTCTTATCTGCTGGACTGTCTATGAAAGAAAACTTTTAACTTTCTGCCACTGATTTAAGCACTGGCCTGCTCTCTAGGCACGCACGCAGTTAGAGCCCCCCCCATAGTACAACCTGTTCTTTAAACCTTTTGTTTCCTTTTGACTCTAACTATTCTTATTTGACTTTAAACCTATTTTCTACCTTTTTACTGACAGTAATTCAAAAAAGGTTCTATATAACTAAGCCTTATTTGTCAACAGATTTTTGGCAGTATATAAAACTAAACAAAATGGAGATTTAACTCAGCGCTCAATCTGGGACAGCCTTAAAGGAAGTCTCTTTAATTCTGCAAGATATATACGTACCTGTAAGGTTATTAGTGACTGCTTTTTCTTGGTTGTCCTATTAACTAACAATTCTTCTAATATCCTGTCTAACCACTCTGTTAATAATCCTCACACAAGCAACATCACTATCATCTCAAACTGCAATAAGTTATTCCTCATCAGATACCACTGCCACGTACCCATCTCAACCCAGCAGCTTTTCTAATGTCTCTCCAAAATTATTTCACTGTAGACTCACCTACTACTCATCTCCTAAATTCCTAACCACTGTACATACCAAACCTTACCTTATACCTCTTATATCTACTTTGTCAAAAAGCATAGTACACTATACTCCTAGCTAATCTCCATAGGGCTGCAATGTGGAGATATCCACCCAAATCCAGGTCCTTGCACTAACTTATACACTAGAGCATGTCCTAAAAACATAAATATAATGATTCTTTAGCCTTAGACGCTTATGCAATAAAATACCCCCCTTGCATGCCTGGATAGACCAGTACAAACCAGACATCCTAGCCTTAACTGAAACCTGGCTAAATCCTAACATAAAAGACACAGAAGTGATGCCTCCCAACTTTGGCATAGCTAGACTGGATAGAATCTGCAAGAAAGGTGGAGGTGTTGCCCTACTTTATCCTGATACCCTTAATTTAACACCATGTACTAACAACATCCCTACATTTTATAATGCTGAAATGCTCATATCCTTCCTAAGTCTTAAAAAGGACCAAATGTATCTGCATCATAGTACTATATATTAAACATACCCATACTTGAAGACATACTGTCCTGGACCTCACAAGCAATTAAACATGAGACTATCATTTTAGGAGATGTTAACATAGACTGACACTCTCTCTCACTGCAGTTACCAACAAATAGTATCAACCGCTATGGCTTTTCTCAAATCATCAACTGTCCTACTCAGTACAACAAAGAATGCACCAAAAATCTACTCTAGACTGGATTATGATATCCCATCCTACTACCTCTACAGGCACACTTCATAATTCCCTAAGTGACCACTTACCACCATTTACCATTAGAGTCACTACACACCTACCTAAAAAACACACTCTGAAATCTGTCCAGAACCTAACTAATTCTTCTCAAGACAAATTCCATGAACTACTTAAGAAAATAAATTGGTCACCGCTAAAATATCTCCCTCTAGTTGAAGCAGTGCAGTATTTCAGCACCACTTTTCTACGTATACGTAATACTCTTGTTCCAGTATGCACTAAAAGAATTAAAAAGAACCCTGCCTCTTGTTTAATTAAAGAATGTAAACAAAATTAAAGAAAAAGGGATGTAGTCTGGGGTCTCTGGAGACAAAAAAATGAAAAAAATATACTAGTCTTCAGACAACTCTGCAACCAAGTAAAGAAATAGGTGATCAAAGAGAAACTATTATTCTACACTCCCAGTCTTCCGACAACTCTGCAACCAAGTAAAGAAATAGGTGATCAAAGAGAAACTATTATTCTACACTCCCAGTCTTCAGACAACTCTGCAACCAAGTAAAGAAATAGGTGATCAAAGAGAAACTATTATTCTACACTCCCAGTCTTCAGACAACTCTGCAACCAAGTAAAGAAATAGGTGATCAAAGAGAAACTATTATTCTACACTCCCAGTCTTCAGACAACTCTGCAACCAAGTAAAGAAATAGGTGATCAAAGAGAAACTATTATTCTACACTCACCTCCAATATGAGCGCAGAACCAACCCCCCAAAATTCGGGTCTTCCATCTCAACCCTACTTAACCCAGGGATGAAAAAAAAAAACTTTGCCCTTCTCATGCACCCCTCCTTCCCAAATAGCTAAAGACTTCAACAATCACTTTATACAATATATATACAACTTGATCTCAAAAATCTCCAACTCCAGCCCATCATCCACTACTTCCACAACTACCTTCAATAGTGTGTCTTCGTCTAGCTCTGATCTTCTCCACCATCATAGCCCAAAACCTCATTCTAATAACTCAGCCACTTTCTCTTTTCAACCAATCCCTACAAGTCTCATAAAAAGACTATTGCAAATACTTAAACCCTGCTCTACCTCTGCAAATAACTTTCCACCTCAGTACCTTAAATTAGTTGCTGACTCCATTGCATACCCCATCAGTATCTTAATCAATAGATCTATATCAGAATCACTAGTTCCCAGCATTTGGAAAATGTTTTATATTATTCCTACTCACAAAGAGGGGAAATTCTACAGAGTTTACCAACTTCTGACCCATAGCCATTTTATCTCCCATCTCCAAAATACTGGAAAAATGTATTCACCAACAACAAATGCAATACGTATTGCAATATCACCTACTTACACATACACAGCATGGTTTCCGTCTAAACCACAGCACATCCGCAGCCCTCCTATCACTCACTGACTCTATAAATAGGGCTAGAGACACAGGTAGCTTTGTATCTGCTGTATTTCTCAACCTATCAAAAGCATTGGACACTGCCTCTCACTCCATACTCCTGGACAGGCTCTCTAACTTGGGGTTTACTTCTCTCACCCTACAGTGGCTTTACAGTTACCTAAACAATCGACACAAGCAGTAAAATGGTTAAATTAAATCTTTCCCTTTCTACATAACCCCACTGGAGCCCCACAATGTTCCATCCTTGTCCCTCTGCTCTTTAATACATTTACAAAAAAAAAAAATGTATATTTCCTCATCTCTAGGAACACTCATACAATATGCAAATGACTCCACTGTTATCTGCACCTCTCCTACACTTCCCCAACTGCTCTCCATCACACAACAAATATTTACTGCCATTGAGACCTGGCTTACTAAGTGTCAACCCTAACCCTTCCTTAACCCTAAAAAACAAACAAACTCCTTCTCTTCCAACCAAAAAAATCACCCTATTGACATAAATCAGTTCAAAATATATTTGGCAGACAACACTGTTATTGAAATAGTCCACCATCATCAACAATCAACTTCAATTTGACCTCCTTGTCCAACATAATATTAAGAAAACTTACCAGAAATTGGGCATCCTCTAAAGAAACAAACACTCCTTGAACACATCGACTAAAGCCACTTTTTCTAAAACTTTCCTTCTCCCCTCCCTACTATATGGTGCTTCTATTCTTTCTAACCTACAGTCCTCTATTAGATGCAAAATGGAACAGTGCTACTACAAAGTGGCCAAGTTTGCCACTAACTCAAAAACCTGCACACATCACTGTAGGGCATTATATACTGTATACTTCAATGGCTAGAACTCCCTAACCACCTCCATTATGTCCAGCTCTTAAGCTTACACAACATAATCTATAAACCCTTAGCCTGCCCTATACCATAAACAGAAACCTAAGGTCTGAAGACAAAAAACTCCTACTATCTCTAAGCCGTCTAAAATAATGGGACAAAGCCGAACACTCACTTACCTGACTGTCAGACTGCTGAGAAGAAAAGGCGGACAACTGCAGAACACCGACATCCCAGAACACTGACTTTCCACTTCAGGTAAGTAATCGCTTGGCCACTTTGTTGAACTTTGCCCCTTACCCCCATGGTATTGTGATCTCAGAGTTGGTTTATTTAGCTAGGAGGGGTGTGGGGGGAGAAGCCTCCCACATGAGTGGGTTTACTTTCCTTCAGTTTTAATTTTTTTCAGGATGGCCAAGCAGTTACTTACCTGGTGTGGAAAGTCGGTATTCCAGGATGTCGGTGTTCTGTGGTTGTCGGCCTTTTCGTCTTGGCGATCTGACAGTCGGGTAAGTGAGCGTTCAGTCTACTGAAGTAGATCCAAATACAGCACATTCATCTTTTATGCATGTATTGACTTCTGTTGTAAATATGGTCCACACACATATGTATATTTGCATGTATTAACTGTATTCCATTTGTTATGTTATTATGAGTCTCAGTCATGATCGAAAAGGGTCAGTTGTCCAGTGCACTCACCTGGTCATCAGATAATAAATAAATAAATGTGTGCTTTCTTTTGATACAATAAAGATTATAAAACAATGTCGCTCTAAAGCTGATAACATTATTGCTTAGTACAAGATGTTCTGAAATTAATTCTGTCTAGTAACAGACAACTGGCTTGGAGAAGTAAAAAAGCTGATACATTATAATTCCATTTGTCTTCCAACCAAAAGAGTGTAAGACACAAATTTTGGACACTCTTTTATATAAATAAATTAATAAGAGGAGGGTTTGTTATAGGTGTTTTTTCATTACTCATTGCAAATAGTTTAGCTTGGTAATAAGCAGTCTCTTCTTAATTTATAGATTTAATACACTGTTTTCCTGTTTGTAGACATTATATCTTCTATCTCACCTCCTATAATGTATAGTAACTGGGTATTTAATATATAACAGTTTCATGATAATAAAATATTGATATTGTTTTATCTGAAAGTATCGAAGACTCACTCATATTTATTTCAATTGGGTGCTTGTCATGAGGAAGAGAAACAGGTAAGAAAATGCTGGTACTAAAGACGAGAGAAACTGCAGAAGTCCGCCCAACAGGATGTGACAGAAGTACATCCAAGAAACTGAAAAAATCCACACAACAGCAGCCCATAGTCTAAAGGAAGCTGATAAATGAGAAGGAATCTCAGATGATTTCATACCAGCTGAAGGTTGTTAATTATTGAGGAATTCAGTGCCCTTGGAGTATAAATGTATCAGGAACATGGGTTCTGTAAAGCAACTCAGGACATGAGTGGGTTCACCATATATTAAATAAGTCCTGTTAACTGTTACATCAATTAATGAACTGTTAAGTAGCATGACGGGATCCTATGAGAGAAGTGAAAATGTGCTGTGATACGAAACATAGTTTATCAGGAACTTCAGAACTGCAGATTGGTTGTTTTGACCCGATTGCACGTGGTTGGATATTAAATTATTCATGCGGTAAGAAAACATGACATCAATAGGATATGCATACTATCATAACTGGTTAAGAGAATTTCATAAAGAAGAAATGAAGTAAGATATGTTGCAAAATGTCTGTAAGTTATTTCAGGGGATTAAGATTCTGAGCTGCTGTCTAAGGCACAGGGTTTTATTGCTGCTACCTTCATTTGCCACTGAGTGACTCTGAGCAAGTCACAACCAGAGATTGCTCCTTGGTAGTCCCAAAAAAGGGACACTTGTCTTACATCCATTTACCTACATAAATAAAAACATAAAAGGACATTAAGACAATGCACCTGCTTGTTTAGAAAGCAGAGGAAATAGTACAAATGGGATATACCTGTGAAATCTGAGACATGCCTATGTTATGCATTCTTCAGATATTCAAATAAGTAAGCTGTGGCAACTGGTGACTTCAAATCAAGGGGGGGGGGTGTTGCAGGAAGTAACTGAATGGGTGAGCCTAATAGGAACAGGATGAGGTTCTATTACAGCAGGTTAAAGAACATTACCTTTGATTAAACAACAGATGTGATCTGTCACTTTCATCCACGGGCTGTGTCTCTTTACCAACTTATTATAGTAATTTGATTGGGTTTATATTGAATCAACGAACGCTTAAAAAAGCGAATGCTGATTCATTAACCCTATTTAAGCAAAAGCTTACAATCCCAAACAGTCGGAACAGCGATTTTTTTTCCCTGGGAAAAAAACCTCTGTTCCACAAAAAAAAAAAAAAAAAAACAAACAAAAAAAATTAAAACAGTATATAATGTGGGGGGCTTTGCCCCCACACCCTCAATTTGGCAGGCTGTGCCCCCCAAACCCCCCTACTTAAATATACCAACTCCGAGATGGCACCACAGTGGAGGAAATGGCAAACTCCCGAAACTGGCCCACAGATTTTTTTCCCTGGGAAAAAATTGCTGTTCCGAGTGTTCGGGATTGTAAGCTTTCGCTTAAATAGGGTCGATGAATCAGCGTTCACTCTTTTAAGCATTCGCTGATTCAATATAGACCCATTTGATTGACTATATACAACTCAGATGTCTGATTGCAATCAATAAGAACAGCCTTAGGTAGACTGGCCCTCTAGTCAAGTGACTCCATGGGTCCCCTGTTGCACATTGGCCTCTTATGCACCTCCCGATACCCCTCTCCTATTTTCCTCCATGTTGACCATAGAGTGGCCAAACAGATTGCATCTTCCTTGCTTTTTTCATACTTTGCCTTATTTAATAGCGTTTCCCCCATACTTTTAATACACATTAACTGGCCAAGATTCCACTGTAATAAGTGTAGAAGCATCTGACTTAAGCTGTAGGTCTGGAGACTACT